>NC_069500.1:1105692908-1105771009 GCF_027579735.1 Bombina bombina
AGTTACTGGTGACACTGTTAGGAAAAAACGTTTTTGTTTATTCAGTAAATGATGCAATTATAACGTTTTTTTTGAAGGGACTAAAGGGGTCATTGTGGCTTGTTTTTGGGTTTTTTAACCCACATGGTTAATTAAGAGACACTCTGGTGTTTGTTTGATAGGCCTCAAAACATTGAGTGAGGTGGGAGGGGCCTATTTTCGTGCCTCAGTTGCGCAGTTTCTTTTCCTCAGAGACATCTAACTGCTTCTCCAGAGGTTCCTGCTGTGTTTGAGGGCTGTAAAAGAAGTTTTTCCCCCCACAAATTGTTCTGAAGGGCAGGTAGGAGCCACAGCAGAGCTGTGGCAAGGTGCTGAAAGTCCTTTTTACCGGATTTGACGTTTTTCCAATCCGGTTTTGCCATTAAGGTGTTAATTGTTTATTTGCATAGCTGTGCAAAGTTAATAAATCTTTATGATGCTACTGTAAAAATTTCGTTAAGTTTACTGCTTTTTTACACTGTTTTGCAGAATTTGTACAGCTTTTTTTCTCTTAAAGGCACAGTACCGTTTTAATTCTAATTGTTATCTACTTTGATTACAGTGTTTTCCAAGCTTGCTTGTTACATTACTAGCCTGTTTAACATGTCTGACACCAAGGAAAATCCTTGTTCAATATGTTTGGAAGCCATTGTGAAACCCCCTCTTAGAATGTGTCCCAATTGTACTGATATGTCTATAAACTATAAAGAACATAAATTAGAACTTAAAAATAGAGCAATAGATGATTCTCAGTCAGAAGTAAATGAGGGTTCGCCATCTAGCTCTCCCCAAGTGTCACAACCAGTAATGCCCGCACAAGTGACGCCAAGTACCTCTAGTGCATCAAATTCTTTTACTTTACAAGACATGGCCACAGTTATGAATACAACCCTCACAGAGGTTTTATCTAAACTGCCTTGTTTACAAGGAAAGCGGGACAGCTCTGGGTTTAGGAAAAATGCTGAGCCGCCTGACGCTTTAGTAGCCGTATCTTATATGCCCTCACAATGCTCTGAAGTAGGGGTGAGGGACTTGTTATCTGAGGGAGAAATTTCTGACTCAGGAAAGAGGCTTCCTCAGACAGATTCTGATATGACGGCCTTTAAATTTAAGCTTGAACACCTCCGCTTATTGCTCAGGGAGGTATTAGCGACTCTAGATAATTGTGACCCTATAGTGGTTCCAGAGAAATTGTGTAAAATGGATAGATACTTAGAGGTTCCTGTTTACACTGATGTTTTTCCAGTCCCTAAGAGGATTGTGAATATTATTACTAAGGAGTAGGATAGACCAGGTATTCCGTTCACTCCCCCTCCTGTTTTTAAGAAAATGTTTCCCATATCTGACAACATTCGGGATTCGTGGCAGACAGTTCCTAAGGTGGAAGGAGCTATTTCTACTCTGTCTAAGTGTACAACTATACCTATCGAAGACAGTTGTGCTTTTAAAGATCCTATGGATAAAAAATTAGAGGGTCTCCTGAAGAAAATTTTTGTTCATCAGGGTTTTTCTCTCCAACCTATTGCGTGCATTGTTCCTGTAACTACTGCAGCTGCTTTCTGGTTTGAGGCTCTAGAAGAGGCTCTTCAGATGGAGACTCCATTAGAGGAGATTATGGACAGAATTAAGGCCCTTAAGTTGGCTAATTCTTTTATTACAGATGCCGCATTTCAACTGGCTAAATTAGCGGCAAATAATTCAGGTTTTGCCATTTTAGCACGTAGGGCGTTATGGCTTAAGTCCTGGTCTGCTGATGTGTCATCTAAATCTAAACTTTTGAACATCCCTTTCAAAGGAAAGACCCTATTTGGGCCTGAACTGAAAGAGATTATTTCAGACATCACTGGAGGGGGAAATGTCATGCCCTCCCTCAGGATAGATCAAATAAGATGAGGACCAAGCAAAATAATTTTCGTTCCTTTTGGAACTTTAAGAGTTGTCCCGCTTCAGCTTCCTCTTCTGCAAAGCAAGAGGGGAATTTCTCCAACATAGGTGTGTCCGGTCCACGGCGTCATCCTTACTTGTGGGATATTCTCTTCCCCAACAGGAAATGGCAAAGAGCCCAGCAAAGCTGGTCACATGATCCCTCCTAGGCTCCGCCTACCCCAGTCATTCTCTTTGCCGTTGTACAGGCAACATCTCCACGGAGATGGCTTAGAGTTTTTTAGTGTTTAACTGTAGTTTTTATTATTCAATCAAGAGTTTGTTATTTTGAAATAGTGCTGGTATGTACTATTTACTCAGAAACAGAAAAGAGATGAAGATTTCTGTTTGTATGAGGAAAATGATTTTAGCAACCGTCACTAAAATCCATGGCTGTTCCACACAGGACTGTTGAGAGCAATTAACTTCAGTTGGGGGAACAGTGAGCAGCCTCTTGCTGCTTGAGGTATGACACATTCTAACAAGACGATGTAATGCTGGAAGCTGTCATTTTCCCTCTGGGATCCGGTAAGCCATGTTTATTACGATTGTAAATAAGGGCTTCAAAAAGGGCTTATTAAGACTGTAGACTTTTTTTGGGCTAAATCGATTGATTATTAACACATATTTAGCCTTGAGGAATCATTTTATCTGGGTATTTTGATATAATAATATCGGCAGGCACTGTTTTAGACACCTTATTCTTTAGGGGCTTTCCCAAAGCATAGGCAGAGCCTCATTTTCGCGCCGGTGTTGCGCACTTGTTTTTGAGAGGCATGGCATGCAGTCGCATGTGAGAGGAGCTCTGATACTTAGAAAAGACTTTCTGAAGGCGTCATTTGGTATCGTATTCCCCTTGGGGCTTGGTTGGGTCTCAGCAAAGCAGATACCAGGGACTGTAAAGGGGTTAAAGTTCAAAACGGCTCCGGTTCCGTTATTTTAAGGGTTAAAGCTTCCAAATTTGGTGTGCATACTTTTAAGGCTTTAAGACACTGTGGTGAAAATTTGGTAAATTTTGAACAATTCCTTCATGTTTTTTCGCATTTGCAGTAATAAAGTGTGTTCAGTTTAAAATTTAAAGTGACAGTAACGGTTTTATTTTAAAACGTTTTTTGTACTTGTTATCAAGTTTATGCCTGTTTAACATGTCTGAACTACCAGATAGACTGTGTTCTGAATGTGGGGAAGCCAGAATTCCTATTCATTTAAATATATGTGATTTATGTGACAATGACAATGATGCCCAAGATGATTCCTCAAGTGAGGGGAGTAAGCATGGTACTGCATCATTCCCTCCTTCGTCTACACGAGTCTTGCCCACTCAGGAGGCCCCTAGTACATCTAGCGCGCCAATACTCCTTACTATGCAACAATTAACGGCTGTAATGGATAATTCTGTCAAAAACATTTTAGCCAAAATGAACACTTATCAGCGTAAGCGCGACTGCTCTGTTTTAGATACTGAAGAGCATGACGACGCTGATATTAATATTTCTGAAGGGCCCCTAACTCAGTCTGATGGGGCCAGGGAGGTTTTGTCTGAGGGAGAAATTACTGATTCAGGGAACATTTCTCAACAAGCTGAACCTGATGTGATTGCATTTAAATTTAAGTTGGAACATCTCCGCATTCTGCTTAAGGAGGTATTATCCACTCTGGATGATTGTGACAAGTTGGTCATCCCAGAGAAACTATGTAAAATGGACAAGTTCCTAGAGGTGCCGGGGCTCCCAGAAGCTTTTCCTATACCCAAGCGGGTGGCGGACATTGTTAATAAAGAATGGGAAAGGCCCGGTATTCCTTTCGTCCCTCCCCCCATATTTAAAAAATTGTTTCCTATGGTCGACCCCAGAAAGGACTTATGGCAGACAGTCCCCAAGGTCGAGGGAGCGGTTTCCACTTTAAACAAACGCACCACTATACCCATAGAGGATAGTTGTGCTTTCAAAGATCCTATGGATAAAAAATTAGAAGGTTTGCTTAAAAAGATGTTTGTTCAGCAGGGTTACCTTCTACAACCAATTTCATGCATTGTCCCTGTCGCTACAGCCGCATGTTTCTGGTTCGATGAGCTGATAAAGGCGGTCGACAGTGATTCTCCTCCTTATGAGGAGATTATGGACAGAATCAATGCTCTCAAATTGGCTAATTCTTTCACCCTAGACGCCACCTTGCAATTGGCTAGGTTAGCGGCTAAGAATTCTGGGTTTGCTATTGTGGCGCGCAGAGCGCTTTGGTTGAAATCTTGGTCGGCTGATGCGTCTTCCAAGAACAAGCTACTTAACATTCCTTTCAAGGGGAAAACGCTGTTTGGCCCTGACTTGAAAGAGATTATCTCGGATATCACTGGGGGTAAGGGCCACGCCCTTCCTCAGGATCGGCCTTTCAAGGCAAAAAATAAACCTAATTTTCGTCCCTTTCGTAGAAACGGACCAGCCCAAAGTGCTACGTCCTCTAAGCAAGAGGGTAATACTTCTCAAGCCAAGCCAGCTTGGAGACCAATGCAAGGCTGGAACAAGGGAAAGCAGGCCAAGAAACCTGCCACTGCTACCAAGACAGCATGAAATGTTGGCCCCCGATCCGGGACCGGATCTGGTGGGGGGCAGACTCTCTCTCTTCGCTCAGGCTTGGGCAAGAGATGTTCTGGATCCTTGGGCGCTAGAAATAGTCTCCCAAGGTTATCTTCTGGAATTCAAGGGACTTCCCCCAAGGGGGAGGTTCCACAGGTCTCAGTTGTCTTCAGACCACATAAAAAGACAGGCATTCTTACATTGTGTAGAAGACCTGTTAAAAATGGGAGTGATTCATCCCGTTCCATTAAGAGAACAAGGGATGGGGTTCTACTCCAATCTGTTTATAGTTCCCAAAAAAGAGGGAACGTTCAGACCAATCTTAGATCTCAAGATCTTAAACAAGTTTCTCAAGGTTCCATCGTTCAAGATGGAAACCATTCGAACTATTCTTCCTTCCATCCAGGAAGGTCAATTCATGACCACGGTGGATTTAAAGGATGCGTATCTACATATTCCTATCCACAAGGAACATCATCGGTTCCTGAGGTTCGCATTCCTGGACAAACATTACCAGTTCGTGGCGCTTCCTTTCGGATTAGCCACTGCTCCAAGGATTTTCACAAAGGTACTAGGGTCCCTTCTAGCTGTGCTAAGACCAAGGGGCATTGCTGTAGTACCTTACTTGGACGACATTCTGATTCAAGCGTCGTCCCTTCCTCAAGCAAAGGCTCACACGGACATTGTCCTGGCCTTTCTCAGATCTCACGGATGGAAAGTGAACGTGGAAAAGAGTTCTCTATCTCCGTCAACAAGGGTTCCCTTCTTGGGAACAATAATAGACTCCTTAGAAATGAGGATTTTTCTGACAGAGGCCAGAAAAACAAAACTTCTAGACTCTTGTCGGATACTCCATTCCGTTCCTCTTCCTTCCATAGCTCAGTGCATGGAAGTGATCGTGTTGATGGTAGCGGCAATGGACATAGTTCCTTTTGCATGCATTCATCTAAGACCATTACAACTGTGCATGCTCAGTCAGTGGAATGGGGACTATACAGACTTGTCTCCGAAGATACAAGTAAATCAGAGGACCAGAGACTCACTCCGTTGGTGGCTGTCCCTGGACAACCTGTCACGAGGGATGACATTCCGCAGACCAGAGTGGGTCATTGTCACGACCGACGCCAGTCTGATGGGCTGGGGCGCGGTCTGGGGATCCCTGAAAGCTCAGGGTCTTTGGTCTCGGGAAGAATCTCTTCTACCGATAAATATTCTGGAACTGAGAGCGATATTCAATGCTCTCAAGGCTTGGCCTCAGCTAGCGAGGGCCAAGTTCATACGGTTTCAATCAGACAACATGACAACTGTTGCGTACATCAACCATCAGGGGGGAACAAGGAGTTCCCTGGCGATGGAAGAAGTGACCAAAATCATTCTATGGGCGGAGTCTCACTCCTGCCACCTGTCTGCTATCCACATCCCAGGAGTGGAAAATTGGGAAGCGGATTTTCTGAGTCGTCAGACATTGCATCCGGGGGAGTGGGAACTCCATCCGGAAATCTTTGCCCAAGTCACTCAGCTGTGGGGCATTCCAGACATGGATCTGATGGCCTCTCGTCAGAACTTCAAAGTTCCTTGCTACGGGTCCAGATCCAGGGATCCCAAGGCGGCTCTAGTGGATGCACTAGTAGCACCTTGGACCTTCAAACTAGCTTATGTGTTCCCGCCGTTTCCTCTCATCCCCAGGCTGGTAGCCAGGATCAATCAGGAGAGGGCGTCGGTGATCTTGATAGCTCCTGCGTGGCCACGCAGGACTTGGTACGCAGATCTGGTGAATATGTCATCGGCTCCTCCTTGGAAGCTACCTTTGAGACGAGACCTTCTTGTTCAGGGTCCGTTCGAACATCCGAATCTGGTTTCACTCCAGCTGACTGCTTGGAGATTGAACGCTTGATCTTATCGAAGCGAGGATTCTCAGATTCTGTTATCGATACTCTTGTTCAGGCCAGAAAGCCTGTAACTAGAAAGATTTACCACAAAATTTGGAAAAAATATATCTGTTGGTGTGAATCTAAAGGATTCCCTTGGGACAAGGTTAAGATTCCTAGGATTCTATCCTTCCTTCAAGAAGGATTGGAAAAAGGATTATCTGCAAGTTCCCTGAAGGGACAGATTTCTGCCTTGTCTGTGTTACTTCACAAAAAGCTGGCCGCTGTGCCAGATGTTCAAGCCTTTGTTCAGGCTCTGGTTAGAATTAAGCCTGTTTACAAACCTTTGACTCCTCCTTGGAGTCTCAATTTAGTTCTTTCAGTTCTTCAGGGGGTTCCGTTTGAACCCTTGCATTCCGTTGATATTAAGTTATTATCTTGGAAAGTTTTGTTTTTAGTTGCAATTTCTTCTGCTAGAAGAGTTTCAGAATTATCTGCTCTGCAGTGTTCTCCTCCTTATCTGGTGTTCCATGCAGATAAGGTGGTTTTACGTACTAAACCTGGTTTTCTTCCAAAAGTTGTTTCTAACAAAAACATTAACCAGGAGATTATCGTACCTTCTCTGTGTCCGAAACCAGTTTCAAAGAAGGAACGTTTGTTGCACAATTTGGATGTTGTTCGCGCTCTAAAATTCTATTTAGATGCTACAAAGGATTTTAGACAAACATCTTCCTTGTTTGTTGTTTATTCTGGTAAAAGGAGAGGTCAAAAAGCAACTTCTACCTCTCTCTCTTTTTGGATTAAAAGCATCATCAGATTGGCTTACGAGACTGCCGGACGGCAGCCTCCCGAAAGAATCACAGCTCATTCCACTAGGGCTGTGGCTTCCACATGGGCCTTCAAGAACGAGGCTTCTGTTGATCAGATATGTAGGGCAGCGACTTGGTCTTCACTGCACACTTTTACCAAATTTTACAAGTTTGATACTTTTGCTTCTTCTGAGGCTATTTTTGGGAGAAAGGTTTTGCAAGCCGTGGTGCCTTCCATTTAGGTGACCTGATTTGCTCCCTCCCTTCATCCGTGTCCTAAAGCTTTGGTATTGGTTCCCACAAGTAAGGATGACGCCGTGGACCGGACACACCTATGTTGGAGAAAACAGAATTTATGTTTACCTGATAAATTACTTTCTCCAACGGTGTGTCCGGTCCACGGCCCGCCCTGGTTTTTTTAATCAGGTCTGATAATTTATTTTCTTTAACTACAGTCACCACGGTACCATATGGTTTCTCCTATGCAAATATTCCTCCTTAACGTCGGTCGAATGACTGGGGTAGGCGGAGCCTAGGAGGGATCATGTGACCAGCTTTGCTGGGCTCTTTGCCATTTCCTGTTGGGGAAGAGAATATCCCACAAGTAAGGATGACGCCGTGGACCGGACACACCGTTGGAGAAAGTAATTTATCAGGTAAACATAAATTCTGTTTTTGCCCAATCCAAGTCAGTCTGGAGACCTAACCAGGCTTGGAACAAGGGTAAACAGGCCAAGAAGCCTGCAGCTGCCTCTAAGACAGCATGAAGGGGTAGCCCCCGATCCGGGATCGGGTCTAGTAGGGGGCAGACTCTCTCTCTTCGCTCAGGCTTGGGCAAGAGATGTTCACGATCCCTGGGCTTTAGAAATTGTGTCCCAGGGATATCTTCTGGAATTCAAAGACTCCCTTTCAAGGGGGAGATTTCACATTTCTCGATTGTCTGTAAACCAGTCTTACGCTGTGTAGAAGACCTACATACCATGGGGGTGACCCGCCCAGTCCCAAAAGAGGAACAGGGGCTAGGGTTTTACTCAAACCTGTTTGTGGTTCCCAAAAAAGAGGGAACTTTCAGACCAATCTTGGATCTCAAAATTCTAAACAAGTTCCTCAAAGTTCCATCATTTAAGATGGAGACTATTCCCGACTATTCTACCTCTGATCCAGGAGGGTCAATATATGACTACCGTGGACTTAAAGGATGCGTATATTCACATCCCTATTCACAGAAATCATCAATTTCTCAGATTCGCCTTTCTAAACAGGCATTACCAGTTTGTGGCCCTTCCCTTCGGGTTGGCCACGGCTCCCAGAATTTTCACAAAGGTGCTAGAGTCCCTTCTGGCGGTTCTACGACCACGGGGCATAGCAGTGGTGCCTTATCTAGACGACATCTTAATTCAGGCGTCGACTTTCCAGCTAGCCAAGTCTCACACGTATATCGTGTTGGCTTTTCTGAGATCTCACGGTTGGAAGGTGAACATAAAAAGAGTTCTCTCTTCCCTCTTACAAGAGTTTCCTTTCTAGGGACTCTGATAGATTCGGTAGAAATGAAAATATTTCTGACGGAGGTCAGAAAATCAAAACTCTTAACCACTTGCCAAGCTCTTCATTCCATTCCTCGGCCATCGGTGGCTCAGTGTATGGAGGTAATCGGACTCATGGTAGCGGCAATGGACATAGTTCCTTTTGCCCGCCTACACCTCAGACCACTGCAACTATGCATGCTCAAACAGTGGAATGGGGATTATGCAGATTTATCTCCTCAACTGCATCTTGACCAGGAGACCAGAGATTCTCTTCTCTGGTGGTTGTCTCAGGACCACCTGTCTCAGGGAATGTACTTCCACAGGCCAGAATGGCTCATTGTAACGACAGATGCCAGCCTGCTAGGCTGGAGTTCAGTCTGGAACTCCCTGAAAGCACAGGGCTTATGGTCTTGGGAGGAATCTCTTCTTCCGATAAACATTCTAGAACTGAGAGCGATATTCAATACGCTTCAGGCGTGGCCTCAGCTTGCTGCGGCCAAATTAATCAGGTTTCAGTCGGACAACCAGTGTTAATTTTGACGGAAAGTTTCAATTTAGTCTTAGTTTTAGTCTTTTGACTAAAATGCCATTTTAGTTTTAGTCATATTTTAGTCATCTGAATTGTTTTAGTTTTAGTCTAGTTTTAGTCGACTGAATCTCCAATACATTTTAGTCGACTAAATCTCCAGTAGATTTTAGTCAACTAAAATCTAAGGGGTTTAGTTAAAGTGTAATGCATTATTTAAGCATTTCTCTATCATTTACAAACTGATTACATACTCCAGGAGTAAACATAACACCTGTTAATATTTATGGTATTAAGGTTTAAACATGCAATACAGACACAGATTTAGCCGTTGTGATATGTAACATCTTTATTAAACTTAAAATTAAATAAAACCAAGTTTCATAAACAAACAGAAGTGCAACTTTAAAATATAAAAAAAACAAAACTGTATTGGCTGTATTGAACATATTACCCAATATAAAAACTTTAACAGTTCTCTGTTAATAATTAAAACAAGTATCATGAAACTCAATACAACAAAAAGGTTTCTGCAGCTAGCACAGGCACAGCATAACTTAAACCCATATTCGTGGTTTATGCTTATTTCTACAATTGATTGTTCACAGATTCAAAAACGTTTCGGCAACAATATTAGCACTGCTCTAGAACTTCCAAACTTATTATAAACTCCTGGAGTAAAGGTTTATTAACCTGTTTTCTTTTATGGTATTAAGGTTTGAACATGCAATACAGATTTAACAGATTTAACTGTTGTGGTATATAACATGTCTTTATCTTAAAATTTAATAAAATGAAGTTTCATAAATTTTACAAAAGAGAAGTAATTGGATATGGATTGATTACAACACCTTGCATAAAATGTTTTTGTCAGCAAATTTTGATTTAGTTTTAGTCATAGTCTTTTGACTAAAATGTCATATTAGTTTTAGTCGTATTTTAGTCATTAGAATTTCTTTAGTTTTATAGTCATTTTAGTCTAGTTTTAGTCGATGAAATTAACACTGCGGACAACATCACGACTGTAGCTTATATCAATCATCAAGAATGAACAAAGCGTTCTCTAGCGATGATAGAGGTAACCAAAATAATCCGATGGGCAGAGGATCACTCTTGCCATCTCTCAGCAATCCACATCCCAGGAGTAGAGAACTGGGAGGCGGATTTCCTAAGTCGTCAGACTTTTCATCCGGGGGAGTGGGAACTCCATCCGGAGGTATTTGCCCAGCTGATTCAGCTATGGGGCACACCAGAATTGGATCTGATGGCATCCCATCAGAATGCCAAACTTCCCCGTTACGGGTCCAGGTCCCGGGATCCCAAGGCGGTACTGATAGATGCTCTAGCAGTGCCTTGGTCCTTCAATCTGGCCTATGTATTTCCACCGTTTCCTCTCCTCCCACGTCTGGTTGCCAGAATCAAGCAGGAGAGAGCTTTGGTGATTCTGATAGCACCTGCGTGGCCACACAGGACTTGGTATGCAGACCTAGTGGACATGTCCTCGGTTCCACCGTGGACTCTGCCAATGAGGCGGGACCTTCTAATCCAAGATCCGTTCACGCATCCAAATCTAGTTTCTCTGCGTCTGACTGCTTGGAGATTGAACGCCTGATTCTATCAAAGCGTGGTTTCTCTGAGTTTGTCATTGATACCCTGATTCAGGGTAGAAAGCATGTCACTAGGAAGATCTATCATAAGATTTGGCGCAAATATCTTTATTGGTGTGAATCCAAAGGTTACTATTGGAGTAAGGTTAGGATTCCTAGAATATTGTCTTTTCTCCATGAAGGTTTGGAGAAGGGATTATCAGCTAGTTTCCTAAAAGGGCAAATATCTGCTTTGTCTATTCTACTACACAAACGTCTGGCAGATGTCCCAGACGTTCAAGCTTTTAGTCAGGCTTTGGTCAGAATTAAGCCTGTATTTAAGCCTGTTGCTCCGCCTTGGAGTCTAAACTTAGTCCTTAAAGTTCTTCAATGGGTTCCGTTTGAACCTATGCATTCCATAGATATTAAGCTTCTATCTTGGAAAGTTTTGTTTTTAGTAGCTATCTCTTCGGCTCTAAGAGTTTCTGAGCTATCTGCTTTACAGTGTGATTCCCCTTACCTTGTTTTCCATGCAGATAAGGTGGTTTTGCGTACCAAACCTGGGTTTCTTCCTATTGTTGTTCCTTCTCTGTGTCCTAATCCTTTATCAAAGAAGGAACGTCTGTTACACAATCTTGATGTGGTTCGTGCTTTAAAGTTCTACTTACAAGCAACTAAAGATTTCTGTCAAACATCTTCATTGTTTGTTGTTTATTCTGGTAAACGGAGAGGTCAAAGGGCTACGGCTACCTCTCTTTCCTTTTGGCTGAAAAGCATAATCCGTTTGGCCTATGAGACTGCTGGACAGCAGCCTCCTGAAAGAATTACTGCTCATTCTACTAGAGCTGTGGCTTCCACGTGGGCTTTTAAAAATGAGGCTGCTGTTGGACAGATTTGTAAGGCGCCGACTTGGTCTTCGCTTCCTTTTTCCAAATTTTCCAAATTTGATACTTTTGCTTCTTCGGAGGCTATTTTTGGGAGAAAGGTTCTACAAGCAGTGGTACCTTCCGTTTAGGGTCCCTGTCTTGTCCCTCCCTTCATCCGTGTCCTAAAGCTTTGGTATTGGTATGCCACAAGTAAGGATGAATCCGTGGACTCAATACATCTTACAAGAGAAAACATAATTTATGCTTACCTGATAAATTTATTTCTCTTGTGATGTATCGAGTCCATGGCCTGTCCTGTTTTTTTTTAAGACAGGCATATATATTTTTATTTTAAAACTTTCAGTCACCACTGCACCCTATAGTTTCTCCTTTTTCTTCCTAGCCTTCGGTTGATAGACTGGGGGGTGGAGCTAAGGGAGGAGCTATATAGACAGCTCTGCTGTGGGTGCTCTCTTTGCCACTTCCTGTAGGGAAGGAGAATATCCCACAAGTAAGGATGAATCCGTGGACTCGATACATCACAAGAGAAATAAATTTATCAGGTAAGCATAAATTATGTTTTCCTGACTATCCTCTCCAGGCTGCGGTCATCCCTGCTGCTTGTGCACCTTTTTCTTCCACACTTTTCCCTTCCACATAACTTTCTATTAATGTGCTTTGATACAGCACTTTGGGAACATCCAACTTCTTTTGCAATTACCTTTTGAGGCTTATGGAGGGTGTCAATGATGGTTTTCTGCACAACTGTCAGGTCAGCACTCTTTCCCATGATTGTGATTCCTACTGAACCAGACTGAGGGGCCATTTAAAGGCTCAGGAACCTTTTGCAGTTGTTATGGCTTAATTAGCTGATTAGCGTTTTTGAGCCTAGAATATTGCACCTTTTCACATTATTCTAATTTTCTGAGATTGTGGATTTGGGGTTTTCATGAGCTGTAAGCCATAATCATCCCTATTATGACAAATCACGGCTTGAACTATCTTGCTTTGCATGTAATGAGTCTATCTCATAAATTAGTTTCACCTTTTAAGCTACATTAGTGAAATAAATGAACTTTTGCACAATATTACAATTTTTCGAGTTTCACCTGTAAATCAGTCCAGATTGGAATGCATAGAAAGAACTGTTTGCAAAAAAATGCAAGTAAAGTATGTTTTGTGAGATTTTTTTTATTAGGTTTATAATGCTGTTTTAGGAAATGTTTTTGTTCATTTAACTTAGTTTAATTATATACTGTGTTGTGTGATTATTTAATTAGGTTTATAATGCTGTTTAGCATTTAAAGTCTTCATTTCAAAGCTTTAAAAATAATGTATTAGGTGTTACTTATTACAATTTTGAGAGGGGCCTGGAACCTAACTCCCTCACCCATTGACTTACATTATAAACTGGATTTCAATTTACAACGGTTTTGATTTACAACCATTCCTTCTGGAACCTAACTCCTGCTTAAACTGAGGGCTACCTGTATATACACATACTTATATACTGTATATATTTGCTAATATATTTGGCCATAAGACAGAATCCTTTACAATTTTCCCCTTGCTGTTTTGCATGCGTTGGCACATTTTGGCCCGCTTAGTTTGAATTTCATACATCAACATTTGGTTTTAAATGCAATGGGGCTGTGCACGTAGGGTTAATGCTTGTCGGTATAGCGCATGTCCCTTTATTCTGTTATAGTTATTTTCTTCTTAAATTGAAAGTCCACAGCTGCATTCATTGCTTTTGGGAAATAAGAACCTGGCCACCAGGAGGAGGCAAAGACAACCCAGCCAAAGGCTTAAATACCCCTCCCACTCCCCTCCTCCCCCAGTCATTATTTGCCTTTCGTCCCAGGAAGATGGCAGAGAACTGTGAGAATTTTTTAATTTTTGTTTTTGTCTCTTATGGAGGGTAGTACTCTTCGGCATGGGACAGGAGTTTTACGTAGTCCTGTCAGTCTCTCAGTGAGGGCTTGGATGAAAGCTCCTCAAGCAATCGGCGTTGTCGAACTTCGCTCCGCTGCCTGCTTTCTTCTCCGAAGTCCACGGCGGAGGCGATGCTACTATCCATCACACTTGAAGGGCTGTGTTCCTGTTCCACGGCGTAGATTTCGGTAAGATTGTTTCATTTTACTTTATTCGTCAATGTAATGTGAATGTTTCCCGAGAGGCTACCACCTTGCGGGGCTAACTTATACATAAGGGTCTCAGTAAGTCTTTTTTAGTATCTTGGGATCGAGGGTTAATATCTCCTGAGGGGGGTTATTGAATAAGGGGGTTTATAATCATGTTTATGTGATTCAACCTGCTTATGTGTGATGTTTACTGGGCTTGTGGTTGGAACATTGAGGCCTTTGGAAGTGACGCGGCCTTTTGGTTGGGCGCACTCTTTTTTTTTTTTTTTTGGACGGTACGGTTCACCTTGTGTTCGGGCGTGCCTACAATCCGTTTTTCCATTTCCTTATTCCAGACCATGTGGCAAAGGAAATTTTCTAGTCTGCAGGGGTCTGGTCATAGGAGGTGGTGAGTGCCTCAACCATTGGGGGTGTCAGATGCCGTTTTTGTTTTTACTACTTTAGTCCATATTTAAATAGTCTCTATCCAGTTATGGAGGATTCTGATTCTGAGACTGTGTGTTAATTTCAGATTCTGATACTGGGACTATTTTGATTTCAGATTCTGTGTCCAGTGATGAATCAGGAGTGGCCTTGTTGACTCCTGTCAACCAGTTTTGTTCCGTATGCCATTTCAGAGCGCCTGGTTCCTCTGGCTCAGGGAATTAAGGGACTGCTGAGCCATCCATCTCTGGGGGGTCCTGTCCTCCGAGAGGAGAGATCCCTACCAAATCATTCTTCTGCACATTCGGGTAACCCAGTTTATGGTTCCTCCATTCGGGGTGGCGTGTTTCCCCCGGAGGTTGCAGCGCGCTTTTGCTTCCACATAATGTTGGCGATTGTTCGTCTGCAGAGTCCAGATGTTTGTTTGAGAATGTGCTCGTGCCCTATTGTCCCGGGCCTTCCGCCTTGGGGAGGGCCTCTACAGGTCCCCGCGGGTGTATCTGTTCCTGAGTGTTGTGCCTTTCGTTACAGAATTGCGCAGCTTTGCGTGTTGCTCAGATATGTTTTCAGTTATTGAATGACCCTATCGTTACCAGATACGGGGATTTTCACTCTGCTACTTCGAATGGTGCACCTCATTAGACATGAGGGGTTGATGTAATCTCCTGATTGTCATTTCTTTGAGATCATTCCCAATTTTGTAAGATAGGGCTCCGTTTGGCTGGTCCTGCGTGTAGGCCTGTGTCTTATATTTTTTTTATATCCGATGGGATGTCTTATATTTTTTTTATATCCGATGGGATGTCTTATTTGTTTTTGTTTCCTTGGGGAAGCTTCTGGGATTGATACTCTTTATTACTTCTTCGGAAGTTGTTTTGGACATGTTAGTCCTATGTTAAAAATGTCTGTTTTTTCCCCTATGAGGGAGAATTTATGCAGCTTGCCGGTTGGACCCTAAGTGCAGGCTGGTCCTGTCGGGTTTGTTCGGTTTTGCATCTGTTCAGACTCGTGGCGCTGTTCTGCTCGGCTGGTTCGGTAGAAGTGCCAAGTGCTCAGGTTATCATTGTTTTTCATGTTCAACTAAGCATTCGAGAGGACCTGTGGGTCCGTGAGGCGGGAAGGATTGTTTCAGTCCTTATAGCCTTCAGTCATAGATGGCCGGGCAGGGGAGTTTCCCGCTGCGGCACTCTGACATCTAATTTCATCAGAACATAGAGCCTCCCCCATGTGGTGGAGGGTTGGAGGGCTTACCGCCCCTTTCCGCAGTTGAGCGGTTTGGCCTTCATTTTATTAGGCCTCTGGATTTGTCCTTTTGGGCTTGATCCAACAGCTTGTACAGGATAGCTGTCTAGCATGCAGTAGGTTTGCAGTTGGAAACCATTTGCAGCTCTTGACACCTTGCAGGTGTACGCGTATGCTGTTTATAGTGTATCTAGATGCAGTTCTTACTCTTTGACGTGTACTGTCTGTCTTATAAGAGATTTTTGGGTCTTCTTCCATTGTCTCCAAGTAAATGGATCTCCTTTTAGGGATCTGTGTTTCCGTGTGATGGTTGTTCCCTGCAGGGACTTTGTTTAGCTCAGGGTTTTTTGGAGCTGGGTAGGCTTAGTGCCTTTCTCTTCCTTTTGTCCTCTGCTTGTGCGGACGTGGTAGGGAGATTAGTCCTGCTAGTAGGATTTTTTTTACCTCAAGGTATCCCTTTGTTTTCCTTAGGCTCTGAGAAGTATCTTCATACGACTTCTAGCCTTGCTCCTTGGAGCATTGGACTTTAGCTAGGGATGGTTCTTTCCTTTGGTCGGGGCTTTCGAGTTCTCGCTTTTCACTATCCGGATTCTCTATATATGCATCCATACCCTTGTGTCTGGCTTTTTGGCTAGTTGGGGTGTTTAGTTTCTAGGGTTAGGTTTGCCAGAACTATTAGGTGCCCGGAATGGTTTTTCTCCCTGAGACTTCAAGTTGCTGAAGCTTTGCTTGGCCCTTTTACTGACCCAGTCTTGGGTGATTTTGGAATCTTGGATCTCAGGGCTGGTTGGGGTGTTCCACGGTAGTGGGAACTTGGGCTATGTCCTTGCTCCATCTACCTAACCTGGTCAGGGTTGGCCAGGTTTTTTGAGTATTTTTTACTTTTTGCCACAGAGTAGTGCATGCCATCTGGTGGTTATCCGTGTGGCTTGAGCCTCAAGGGTGGTTCATACCCAGCTGCTGGCGTTGGATGTCCAATTTCTGGTGCACCTTAGGGTTGCACTCCCCTGGTCAGCTTGCCAGTGTTCCAGTGGATTCCCTGCTCTGCAGGCGAATGAGTTGGCTGTGCCTCTGCTTGCAAGCTACTTGTAGGGGGGTCCTTTTCTAGGTCATCTGTGTTGGGAATTTTTTTCACATTAGCCGATGACTTCGGGCCTTGAGGACAGTTGTTGCCCTTCTGGCATCATATTCTCCTCCTTATGGAGATAGAGTCCTGGCTTGGGGCTTCTCCTGTATGGGAGGTGGAAAGGTGGGTGTTCCCCCTGGGGTCTTGCTGGCTCCATGCAGACTTGTTGGGCCGTTATTTGATAGATCCTTTGGTCTATGTCCTTGTTGTCCGATTTCAAAATCGGGTTTTGCATTCCCCTTTTTAGGGACCTGTGTGTAGGTCCGGTGACTTAGGTTGCCTGGAGCGTGCCCTCTGCCTGGGGGTTGCTTTTGGGTCTGTTTCTTGCTTGACTGCTTCTTTCTTGCAAGTACCCTCTGTGTCGTCCTGTTATGGTCTGTGTGTTCTCAAACTTGGGTTTTTTCTCCTGGGTGTATTACACACTTTTTCATGGTCGAGTACTTTGGTATTCTATGGTCAGGCACTGGGAGGACTTTGCCTCTTCAGTGGCATTCCGTGCTTGCAGGATGTTGGAGAGACAACTGTTCTGTCTCTGTGCCCGGTCTTATCCCGGGTTTCGCTTGGTATAGGCGTGGCCTCCTTTCCCTGTTTGAGCCCCTTTGGGTCTCTGTGAGCTGGGCTCGCTCGTGGAGGTGTTCTTTTTTCTCCAACATAGGTGTGTCCGGTCCACGGCGTCATCCTTACTTGTGGGGATATTCTCTTCCCCAACAGGAAATGGCAAAGAGCCCAGCAAAGCTGGTCACATGATCCCTCCTAGGCTCCGCCTACCCCAGTCATTCTCTTTGCCGTTGTACAGGCAACATCTCCACGGAGATGGCTTAGAGTTTTTTAGTGTTTAACTGTAGTTTTTATTATTCAATCAAGAGTTTGTTATTTTAAAATAGTGCTGGTATGTACTATTTACTCAGAAACAGAAAAGAGATGAAGATTTCTGTTTGTATGAGGAAAATGATTTTAGCACCGTAACTAAAATCCATGGCTGTTCCACACAGGACTGTTGAGAGCAATTAACTTCAGTTGGGGGAACAGTGTGCAGTCTCTTGCTGCTTGAGGTATGACACATTCTAACAAGACGATGTAATGCTGGAAGCTGTCATTTTTCCCTATGGGATCCGGTAAGCCATGTTTATTACGATGGTAAATAAGGGCTTCATAAGGGCTTATTAAGATTGTAGACTTTTCTGGGCTAAATCGATTCATTTTTAAAACATATTTAGCCTTGAGGAATCATTTTATCTGGGTATATTGATATTATAATATCGGCAGGCACTGTATTAGACACCTTATTTCTCTGGGGCTTTCCCAAAGCATAAGCAGAGCCTCATTTTCGCGCCGGTGTGGCGCACTTGTTTTTGAGAGGCATGGCATGCAGTCGCATGTGAGAGGAGCTCTGATACTTAGAAAAGGCTTTCTGAAGGCGTCATTTGGTATCGTATTCCCCTTTGGGTTTGGTTGGGTCTCAGCAAAGCAGATACCAGGGACTGTAAAGGGGTTAAAGTGTTAAAACGGCTCCGGTTCCGTTATTTTAAGGGTTAAAGCTTCCAAATTTGGTGTGCAATACTTTTAAGGCTTTAAGACACTGTGGTGAAAATTTGGTGAATTTTGTACAATTCCTTCATGTTTTTTCGCAATTGCAGTAATAAAGTGTGTTCAGTTTAAAATTTAAAGTGACAGTAACGGTTTTATTTTAAAACGTTTTTTGTACTTTATTATCAAGTTTATGCCTGTTTAACATGTCTGAACTACCAGATAGACTGTGTTCTGAATGTGGGGAAGCCAGAATTCCTGTTCATTTAAATAAATGTGATTTATGTGATAATGACAATGATGCCCAAGATGATTCCTCAAGTGAGGGGAGTAAGCATGGTACTGCATCATTCCCTCCTTCGTCTACACGAGTCTTGCCCACTCAGGAGGCCCCTAGTACATCTAGCGCGCCAATACTCCTTACTATGCAACAATTAACGGCTGTAATGGATAATTCTGTCAAAAACATTTTAGCCAAAATGAACCCTTGTCAGCGTAAGCGTGGCTGCTCTGTTTTAGTTACTGAAGAGCATGACGACGCTGATATTAATATCTCTGAAGGGCCCCTAACCCAATCTGAGGGGGCCAGGGAGGTTTTGTCTGAGGGAGAAATTACTGATTCAGGGAACATTTCTCAACAGGCTGAACCTGATGTAATTGCATTTAAATTTAAGTTGGAACATCTCCGCAGTCTGCTTAAGGAGGTATTATCCACTCTGGATGATTGTGAAAAGTTGGTCATCCCAGAGAAACTATGTAAAATGGACAAGTTCCTAGAGGTGCCGGAGCTCCCAGAAGCTTTTCCTATACCCAAGCGGGTGGCGGACATTGTTAATAAAGAATGGGAAAGGCCCGGTATTCCTTTCGTCCCTCCCCCCATATTTAAAAAATTGTTTCCTATGGTCGACCCCAGAAAGGACTTATGGCAGACAGTCCCCAAGGTCGAGGGAGCGGTTTCTACTTTAAACAAACGCACCACTATACCCATAGAGGATAGTTGTGCTTTCAAAGATCCTATGGATAAAAAATTAGAAGGTTTGCTTAAAAAGATGTTTGTTCAGCAGGGTTACCTTCTACAACCAATTTCATGCATTGTCCCTGTCACTACAGCCGCATGTTTCTGGTTTGATGAGCTGATAAAGGTGCTCGATAGTGATTCTCCTCCTTATGAGGAGATTATGGACAGAATCAATGCTCTCAAATTGGCTAATTCTTTCACCCTAGACGCCACTTTGCAATTGGCTAGGTTAGCGGCTAAGAATTCTGGGTTTGCTATTGTGGCGCGCAGAGCGCTTTGGTTGAAATCTTGGTCGGCTGATGCGTCTTCCAAGAACAAGCTACTAAACATTCCTTTCAAGGGGAAAACGCTGTTTGGCCCTGACTTGAAAGAGATTATCTCGGATATCACTGGGGGTAAGGGCCACGCCCTTCCTCAGGATCGGCCTTTCAAGGCGAAAAATAGACCTAATTTTCGTCCCTTTCGTAAAAACGGACCAGCCCAAAGTGCTACGTCCTCTAAGCAAGAGGGTAATACTTCTCAAGCCAAGCCAGCTTGGAGACCAATGCAAGGCTGGAACAAGGGAAAGCAGGCCAAGAAGCCTGCCACTGCTACCAAGACAGCATGAAATATTGGCCCCCGATTCGGGACCGGATCTGGTGGGGGGCAGACTCTCTCTCTTCGCTCAGGCTTGGGCAAGAGATGTTCTGGATCCTTGGGCGCTAGAAATAGTCTCCCAGGGTTATCTCCTGGAATTCAAGGGACTTCCCCCAAGGGGGAGGTTCCACAGGTCTCAGTTGTCTTCAGACCACATAAAAAGACAGGCGTTCTTACATTGTGTAGAAGACCTGTTAAAAATGGGAGTGATTCATCCTGTTCCAATAAGAGAACAAGGGATGGGGTTCTACTCCAATCTGTTCATAGTTCCCAAAAAAGAGGGAACGTTCAGACCAATCTTAGATCTCAAGATCTTAAACAAGTTTCTCAAGGTTCCATCTTTCAAGATGGAAACCATTCGAACTATTCTTCCTTCCATCCAGGAGGGTCAATTCATGACCACGGTGGATTTAAAGGATGCGTATCTACATATTCCTATCCACAAGGAACATCATCGGTTCCTAAGGTTTGCATTCCTGGACAAACATTACCAGTTCGTGGCGCTTCCTTTCGGATTAGCCACTGCTCCAAGGATTTTCACAAAGGTACTAGGGTCCCTTCTAGCGGTGCTAAGACCAAGGGGCATTGCAGTAGTACCTTACTTGGACGACATTCTGATTCAAGCGTCGTCCCTTCCTCAAGCAAAGGCTCACACGGACATTGTCCTGGCCTTTCTCAGATCTCACGGCTGGAAAGTGAACGTGGAAAAGAGTTCTCTATCCCCGTCAACAAGGGTTCCCTTCTTGGGAACAATTATAGACTCCTTAGAAATGAGGATCTTTCTAACAGAGGCCAGAAAAACAAAACTTCTAGACTCTTGTCGGATACTTCATTCCGTTCCTCTTCCTTCCATAGCTCAGTGCATGGAAGTGATCGGGTTGATGGTAGCGGCGATGGACATAGTTCCTTTTGCGCGCATTCATCTAAGACCATTACAACTGTGCATGCTCAGTCAGTGGAATGGGGACTATACAGACTTGTCTCCGAAGATACAAGTAAATCAGAGGACCAGAGACTCACTCCGTTGGTGGCTGTCCCTGGACAATCTGTCTCAAGGGATGACGTTCCGCAGACCAGAGTGGGTCATTGTCACGACCGACGCCAGTCTGATGGGCTGGGGCGCGGTCTGGGGATCCCTGAAAGCTCAGGGTCTTTGGTCTCGGGAAGAATCTCTTCTACCGATAAATATTCTGGAACTGAGAGCGATATTCAATGCTCTCAAGGCCTGGCCTCGGCTAGCGAGGACCAAGTTCATACGGTTTCAATCAGACAACATGACAACTGTTGCGTACATCAACCATCAGGGGGGAACAAGGAGTTCCCTAGCGATGGAAGAAGTGACCAAAATCATTCTATGGGCGGAGTCTCACTCCTGCCACCTGTCTGCTATCCACATCCCAGGAGTGGAAAATTGGGAAGCGGATTTTCTGAGTCGTCAGACATTGCATCCGGGGGAGTGGGAACTCCATCCGGAAATCTTTGCCCAAGTCACTCACCTGTGGGGCATTCCAGACATGGATCTGATGGCCTCTCGTCAGAACTTCAAAGTTCCTTGCTACGGGGCCAGATCCAGGGATCCCAAGGCGGCTCTAGTGGATGCACTAGTAGCACCTTGGACCTTCAAACTAGCTTATGTGTTCCCGCCATTTCCTCTCATCCCCAGGCTGGTAGCCAGGATCAATCAGGAGAGGGCGTCGGTGATCTTGATAGCTCCTGCGTGGCCACGCAGGACTTGGTATGCAGATCTGGTGAATATGTCATCGGCTCCACCTTGGAAGCTACCTTTGAGACGAGACCTTCTTGTTCAGGGTCCGTTCGAACATCCGAATCTGGTTTCACTCCAGCTGACTGCTTGGAGATTGAACGCTTGATTTTATCGAAGCGAGGATTCTCAGATTCTGTTATCGATACTCTTGTTCAGGCCAGAAAGCCTGTAACTAGAAAGATTTACCACAAAATTTGGAAAAAATATATCTGTTGGTGTGAATCTAAAGGATTCCCTTGGGACAAGGTTAAGATTCCTAGGATTCTATCCTTCCTTCAAGAAGGATTGGAAAAAGGATTATCTGCAAGTTCCCTGAAGGGACAGATTTCTGCCTTGTCGGTATTACTTCACAAAAAGCTGGCAGCTGTGCCAGATGTTCAAGCCTTTGTTCAGGCTCTGGTTAGAATCAAGCCTGTTTACAAACCTTTGACTCCTCCTTGGAGTCTCAATTTAGTTCTTTCAGTTCTTCAGGGGGTTCCGTTTGAACCCTTACATTCCGTTGATATTAAGTTATTATCTTGGAAAGTTTTGTTTTTAGTTGCGATTTCTTCTGCTAGAAGAGTCTCAGAATTATCTGCTCTGCAGTGTTCTCCTCCTTATCTGGTGTTCCATGCAGATAAGGTGGTTTTACGTACTAAACCTGGTTTTCTTCCAAAAGTTGTTTCTAACAAAAACATTAACCAGGAGATTATCGTACCTTCTCTGTGTCCGAAACCAGTTTCAAAGAAGGAACGTTTGTTGCACAATTTGGATGTTGTTCGCGCTCTAAAATTCTATTTAGATGCTACAAAGGATTTTAGACAAACATCTTCCTTGTTTGTTGTTTATTCAGGTAAAAGGAGAGGTCAAAAAGCAACTTCTACCTCTCTCTCTTTTTGGATTAAAAGCATCATCAGATTGGCTTACGAGACTGCCGGACGGCAGCCTCCCGAAAGAATCACAGCTCATTCCACTAGGGCTGTGGCTTCCACATGGGCCTTCAAGAACGAGGCTTCTGTTGATCAGATATGTAGGGCAGCGACTTGGTCTTCACTGCACACTTTTACCAAATTTTACAAGTTTGATACTTTTGCTTCTTCTGAGGCTATTTTTGGGAGAAAGGTTTTGCAAGCCGTGGTGCCTTCCATTTAGGTGACCTGATTTGCTCCCTCCCTTCATCCGTGTCCTAAAGCTTTGGTATTGGTTCCCACAAGTAAGGATGACGCCGTGGACCGGACACACCTATGTTGGAGAAAACAGAATTTATGTTTACCTGATAAATTTCTTTCTCCAACGGTGTGTCCGGTCCACGGCCCGCCCTGGTTTTTTAATCAGGTCTGATAATTTATTTTCTTTAACTACAGTCACCACGGTACCATATGGTTTCTCCTATGCAAATATTCCTCCTTAACGTCGGTCGAATGACTGGGGTAGGCGGAGCCTAGGAGGGATCATGTGACCAGCTTTGCTGGGCTCTTTGCCATTTCCTGTTGGGGAAGAGAATATCCCCACAAGTAAGGATGACGCCGTGGACCGGACACACCGTTGGAGAAAGAAATTTATCAGGTAAACATAAATTCTGTTTTTTTATTAGGAGACCTTTGGGTTCCTTGGTTCTCTTTTGCCTTGTTCCCTTGGGGGTTTCGGCTAATGTCTCCTTCATTTGTGGAGATGAGCGGTGGGGGACCGTTTGTTGGGGGACGGTGTCTCCTGGAGGGCTGTTGGCTCAGTCTAGTCTGTTTGCAGTCTCTGGTTTGGCTTCTGGACTAACTGCGAGTCAGTGTCATTGGGGCTTTTCCTCTTAAAATGTTCTCGGCTTCGGACAAAGCGTTTTTTTTTTTTTTTATTGGGTAGGGGTTCAGGCTTGGTGTCCTCAGTATGGGCAGCCTATTGTACCCTCCCGTCTTGGTATTCTGTTAGCTTGGGTATTGTTTTCCCAAAAGGAATGAATGCAGCTGAGGACTCTTTCCATTTAAGAAGAAAAACATAAATTATGCTTACCTGATAATTTCCTTTTCTTCTGATGGAAAGAGTCCACAGCTCCCGACCCGTAATTTTCTGTGGGGCGTCCTTATATTCTTCTGGCACCTTTTCACCCTGATATTTTTTCTACTGTTCCTTGTTCCTCGGCAGAATGACTGGGGGGTGAGGGGAGTGGGAGGAGTATTTAAGCCGTTGGCTTGGTTGTCTTTGCCACCTCCTGGTGGCCAGGTTCTTTTTTCCCCAAAAGTAATGAATGCAGCTGTGGACTCTTTCCATCAGAAGAAAAGGAAATTATCAGGTAAGCATAATTTATGTTTTTTCATACAGGTGGTGAGAGTCCACGATCCATTAATTTTGGGAATTACTCTTCCCTGCAGGTAAGAGGAGGCAAAGATGCCCAAACTCAAAAACCTCTATAAAACACCTCCCACCTACCTCAGTCTTTACTTTACCTATTAATGCTTGTCGGGTTAGTGCACATACCTTTAGTCTGTTATAGTTATTTTTGCGCTTCAGATGGATTAAGCAAGTCTGTTTAGCGCATGTACGTCCTCTGCTATGTGCAGATCCAAATTACATTATAGCTGTCAGTTTTTTGTGCGCGTTATTTCATACTGCTGTGCGTTCTCTGGGATGTGAGTTTACATGTCTCCTGCTTTGTTTTGCAGTTCAACTTAGCGTGCATTATGCCTGTAAGTTTTTTTAACGTTACTTTAGAAGGGGTTAAGTTATTTTCATTTCTCTAGAGTTTGGTATGGGATTTTAATGTTTGCTTTGCATTGTCAATGCTATAATGTAGCTGTCTAATTCTGTCCCTAAATTTACCTTAGAAGCCAAGTCTCCTGAACACCTTCCAACCATTTTTAAATGTTTATATTGTAAAATTACTGAGCTCTCTCCTTCAGCTAATTTGTGACTCATATTTAAAAATGTTTACGCTTTAACCTAATGCTGCTTCTATGGGTATTACTGCTCCTTCTGTCTGTTCATTACAGGAGAATGCTCTTGATACATCACCCAGTGTGGAAAATTACATCAAAGCTGCTGTTTCTGAGGCAGTGGCTGATCTACCTACCGCCTTCAAGCAAGTGTACAAGCTCAGTTCAGATTTTACTTTCTACTAGTAATGTCTCCTGAAGTCAGGGATACTGTCATGTCTTCAGAGGGTGACGTTTCCTCTTGTAATGAGAAGTTTTTCTCTGATTTTGAATCTGATACTTCCTCTTTGTTGTTTTAGTTTAAACATATTCATTATCTTTTGAAAGAGCTTTTACTTTAACGGTTAAAGTTTCTAAGGTTTTCTGAGGGTAATTATTTTTTCTTTTAGTTTCTCAGATAAGGGTTTCTTTTCTGGGGCTTAGATGGTTGAAGCTGGGGTTTTTCATTTTCTATTTTTCCTTCAGATGCTCTTTGCATGAAGGTGTTGGGTCTTATGTTTGTGGCCTTGGTTGTTATTCCATCTGCTTGCCTTTATTTGAATCTTCTTTATTTGAATCTTCTTTATTTGACTCTGAGGATTAATTTGTTTCTTAAAATAAGTTGGTTTCTGTGGCTGAACTATTGGCTCTTTATGCTGGGGGTTTCTTTGTGTTCATACTTCTAAATCTGTAATCTGGGGGTCTCAGAAGTTCATAAGGAGTTTGGTTCCCTCGGGAGGCAAGATTACCTATTTTTTTATTTTTAACTCCATGCATTATTCAGGGCCTTTCACGCTTGTCCTTTTTTGAAGAGGATCTTTTCTCTGTTTCAGATTGGACTATGTTACATCTGTAGCTAATGCCCAGCATCCGGGGGAATTTGCAGTTTCCTAATTATGAAGATAGTAGTTTAATTTCTTTCCTGGGCAGGATTTTTTTTTCTTCCTGCTGCATTTATTCTGGAACTGAATATCTGGGAAGCTGTTTTTTCTGTCTTCAGTTTGTTCCGCCTGGAAGAGTGGTCTCTTCATTTGGTTATGTTCTATTAGTTCTTTTGGATTGCTCATATATATTTCTGATAGCTTCCTGGATCAATCTTGATTTTCCCAGGCACACGGTGTATGTCCAGGGATTTTTTTTAACTGTGTTTGTGGATGCTCTTGTAGTTTAGTGGCTATATTGGTTAGCCAATATTTTCTCTACCTTGGTTTTTCCCCCCCAGAGTGATTGATGGTTTTGTCAGAAAGATCTTTAGTTTTTCGTTTTTCCTCCTACTTATTCCTGCAGTATTTGATTTACAGAACTAGGTCTGATGTTCAGTTTCTTTCCTTGGATGCTTCTTTTGCATACATATCTTCTATTTAGCTCCCTTTTTTTTTCTATCAGGATTCTAGTTCTCTTGACTTGATGACTTGGATTTAGAATACTCTTTGTCTTTGAACTATTCGTTCAGTTTCAGATTTTGTTTTCATGTTGGTTAGTCTGTTATTTAAAGGTCTGGAAGGCCTTTATTTCTTCACTTTCTTTTTCCAGATTTCTGGCTATATGTTTTGGTTAGTTTGGATAGAAGTTTATCCTCCAACTATTTGAAAGGTAAGTTTTCTGACCTTTTTTCTTATGTTCCGTAGAAGATTTCTAATCTTTGTCATTCTTGGTTCTAGTCGGGTCTAGAATTTAGCCTCTTATTTTCCATTTTATTTTCACCTTGTAATCTTTATCTTGATGTTGAGGATTTTGCAGTTTATCTCCTTTTGAGCCCTTGCTTCAGGTGGCTATTGATTTCTTTCTAGAAGTTTTTGTTTTCATTTAGCTATTTTTTCTAATAGAATAATTTCTTATCTTTATTTTTGTCCTTTATCTTATTTAATTGGGACCTTGTTGTTCCTTAATAATGTCTGATTTCCATTGAATTATTCTGAGTGGTCTATTTGTTTGTATTCTTGTAGAGCTTTGTAGTGTAATGTTGTCACTACTATGGTTTTCAGACAAACTTTTAGTTTCTTTGTTCGTTTTGTTGGTTCAATGTATTTCAGTTTTTTTCTACTGTTTCTTTGGATTCTTGGTTGAAGCTTTAGATTTATACAGTTTTCTTGGAGGCAGGCTAGTCTCCACCCATATGGTTTTCTGTTCTTTTTTTTTTTTAGTTCAGTTGCCTTTTATTGTGTTTTCTGATTGTTTTTTCAGTAGACCAATTTCTTTAGTTATTTGGTCTTCCTTGCTTATTTTATTCTACCGTTTTAATGTTTTTACTTCTTCTGAGGCAGCCTTTGGTAGGATGTCCTTCAGGCAATTATTTCAGGTTATTTTTTATTGACCTGTTTTACTTTGTATTGCCTTTTTTAGGCTTTCTTGGGGTTGTGGATTTTAGTTTTTCAGCAAAAAAAAGATGTTTCTTTGATTCCACCTTTTTCTATTATTACTCTTGGAATCCACAGCTTTGGTATTTATTCCCAGGAGTATATTGGATCGTTGACTCTTACTACCTGTATGAAAGACAACATTTATGATTACCTGATAAATATATTTCTTTCATGGTGGATAGATTCCACGAGAACGCTCCCTATGTCTTCTAGGGTTAATTTCTTTTTGAGCACATCTTTTTCCCCTGCTCTTTTTATGGCTCTTATACCTTTTTCTTACCTCGCTGTAGGTTAGACTGAGGTATGTGGGAGGGGTTTTATAGAGTTCTTGGGGTTTTACGGAAGAGTATTTCCCAGGAGTAATGGATCATGGACTCAAACCACCATGAAAGAAATTTATTTATCAGGTAAGTATAAACTTATGTTTTTAGACAGGTGAATTAATATTTTTATACTCGCATAGAGGAAGCGTTTCATACCACTTTATGATGGCCCTCCCTCTCTCTTAAAGGGACAGTCTACTTGTTTTTTTTTTATTTTTTATTATTGTTTTAAAAAGATATACAACGCCTTTACTACCCATTCCTCTGCTTTGCACAACCAACATTGTTACATTAATTTACTTTGTAACCTCTAAATCTCTGTTTGTTTCTAAGCCCATGCAGTCCACCTTTTATCTCAGGGCATTTTATTAGCTTTTCACAGCCAGATAGTGCTAGTTCATGTGTGCCATATAGATAAATTTGCACGCACTCCCATGGAGTTAGGCAGGAACCAACACTAATAGGTTAAAATGCAAGTTTGTGAAAAACACTGAGATAAGGGGGCAGTCTGCAGGGGCTTAGATACATTGTAATAATAGAGATAAAAATCATATTAATAGAACAGTGTTGGATATGCAAATTTGGGAAATAAAATGATTATCGACTTTTTTTGTGTGTGTCCACTCTCAATTTGACATTTAAGATCTTCTTTGATGAGAGCATGAGTGTGGATCACACCTAAATCTAAGTGCCAGTCTCAGAGGCACTCCCATACACCTCATAGCTGATGCCACGGTAGTCTTCCCGAAAAGTGTCTAGGATGAGGATTCGGAAGTGACACAGCACCCTCACTGTTATTATACATAATGCACCATTACTCTCTTAACACACACCACCTTCTCTGCACACCCAGCACCTTCACTGTCATTGCACAAAGAGCACATTCCCATGCACTGTCATTGCACACACAGTACCCTTGCATTAAGAAAACAACAACATAGGTTCCAAGCAAACAATAAGAACATGGAAATTCTGATATTAATCCCCAACACATAATTTAATATGATTTAGTATATTTTTTGTTGTCTGGGTTAATTTAGATTGGGAACTTTAAGAATAATTATAGGACTCACACCAGCATTTGTTTTTTTTGCAAAGTAACTATAAGAGAGACTCCTTGTTTTGAGTTTCTCCCTTTTAGTAATCTTGCAAATAGACGTTTACCAGGAGGTTGATAACATGTTTTAGATCATTTAACTAGTTTGTTCTGGACATACTGGTATCAAGGCATTTTATTTAAATATCTTAATATTTTCAAAGATGGGAGGACAATTTCTTGAGTCTAAATTCAAGAAATGTTTTTAACCAAGGACATCATCTCTCCCAAAATCCAACAGTTCTCATTTGTAACTAATTTTGAAAAGATGTTATCAAGTCAAACATCCTATGGAATTAAGGTTTTTCAGAGCTTTATTGGCAGGTCATTCTCTTCAAATCTATTTTGAGCAACCAGGCAAGGTAGGGTTTCTGGTCATCATCCAGGATGCAATTCTTTTATTTCACAGGCTCATTATCAAGTTTAAGATCTATCCTTAATGTGTTGTTGACCATATACTTATGGTACTCCATTACCAAATGTCTTTAAAAACTCTAAACCCCAAATTAACTATATCTTTATAGAGGCATTTTGAATCACCTAACCACAGGATGAGAATGCTAAAACAGATGACACATTATAAAGTGCCCACTATAAATTGTTGACATCTCAACTATATATACATAAAGCCATATAGGGTTTACATTTATGATTGATAATATTGTGACCCACATTTAAAAAAAGAGAGATATTTCATGAAAAGGACTTGCTTATCTGACCGTTGGCATTGGTACTGCCTATTAAGGGGAATTATATTTGTTTCCTTTAGTTATTTTGGAGACATACACCTTTTAGGTTTAATAATATAGTATTTGACACCCTCTTGTAATCTGTATTATCAGAATGTGGTTATTTAATTATATGTCTAATTTGAATTAGGAAGTCCCAATGCTAGCATCATAATGCTTTGGCCATACCTCATGTACTACTATTATGTCCAATCCACCAGCCAGATTCATGCCCAAACATTAGACATTGGCTGATGTGACTTGTATACCAAAACCTCACACCCCAGAGCAGATGGACAAATTCTACTTTCTCTTGTTAAGTGTATCCAGTCCACGGATCATCCATTACTTGTGGGATATTCTCCTTCCCAACAGGAAGTTGCAAGAGGATCACCCACAGCAGAGCTGCTATATAGCTCCTCCCCTCACTGCCATATCCAGTCATTCTCTTGCAACTCTTAACAAAGAAGGAGGTCGTAAGAGGAGAGTGGTGTTTTATACTTAGTTTATTTCTTCAATCAAAAGTTTGTTATTTTAAAATGGTACCGGAGCGTACTGTTTATCTCTAGGCAGTATTTAGAAGAAGAATCTGCCTGCATTTTCTATGATCTTAGCAGAAGTAACTAAGATCCATTGCTGTTCTCACATATTCTGAGGAGTGAGGTAACTTCAGAGGGGGAATGGCGTACAGGTTTTCCTGCAATAAGGTATGTGCAGTTAATATTTTTCTAGGGAATGGAATTTGCTAGAAAATGCTGCTGATACCGAAGTAATGTAAGTAAAGCCTTAAATGCAGCGATAGCGACTGGTATCAGGCTTATTAACAGAGATACATACTCTTATAAAAGTGTAATATAAAACGTTTGCTGGCATGTTTAATCGTTTTATATATGTTTGGTGATAAAACTTATTGGGGCCTAGTTTTTTCCACATGGCTGGCTTGAATTTTGCCTAGAAACAGTTTCCTGAGGCTTTCCACTGTTGTAATATGAGTGGGAGGGGCCTATTTTAGCGCTTTTTTGCGCAGCAAAAATTACAGACACAGACATCCAGCTTCTTCCTGCATGTTCCAGGACATCTCTGGAGGGCTCAAAGGGCTTCAAAGTCATTTTTGAGGGAGGTAAAAAGCCACAGTAGAGCTGTGGCAGTTGTTGTGACTGTTTGAAAAAACGTTTTTGTCATTTATTATTCCGTTTTTGGTATTAAGGGGTTAATCATCCATTTGCAAGTGGGTGCAATGCTCTGCTAACTTATTACATACACTGTAAAAATTTCGTTAGTGTAACTGCCTTTTTTCACTGTTATTTCAAATTTTGACAAAATTTGTGTTTCTTAAAGGCACTGTAACGTTTTTTATATTGCTTGTAAACTTGTTTTAAAGTGTTTTCCAAGCTTGCTAGTCTCATTGCTAGTCTGTATAAACATGTCTGACACAGAGGAAACTTGTTCATTATGTTTGAAAGCCATGGTGGAGCCCCATAGGAGAATGTGTACTAAATGTATTGATTTCACCTTAAACCGTAAAGCTCAGTCTTTATCTATAAAATAATTGTCACCAGAGGGTTCTATCGAGGGGGAAGTTATGCCGACTAACTCTCCCCACGTGTCAGACCCTTCGTCTCCCGCTCAGGGGACGCACGCTAGTATGGCGCCAATTACATCAGGGACGCCCATAGCGATTACCTTGCAGGACATGGCTGCAATCATTAATAATACCCTGTCAGAGGTATTATCCAGATTGCCTGAATTAAGAGGCAAGCGCGATAGCTCTGGGGTTAGAAGAGATACAGAGCACGCAGATGCTGTAAGAGCCATGTCTGATACTGCGTCACAATATGCAGAACATGAGGACGGAGAGCTTCAGTCTATGGGTGACATCTCTGACTCGGGGAAACCTGATTCAGAGATTTCTAATTTTAAATTTAAGCTTGAGAACCTCCGTGTATTGCTTGGGGAGGTATTAGCTGCTCTGAATGACTGTAACACAGTTGCAATTCCAGAGAAATTGTGTAGGCTGGATAAATACTATGAGGTGCCGGTGTGTACTGATGTTTTTCCTATACCTAAAAGGCTTACAGAAATTATTAGCAAGGAGTGGGATAGACTGGGTGTGCCTTTTTCCCCACCTCCTATTTTTAGAAAAATGTTTCCAATAGACGCCACTACACGGGACTTATGGCAGACGGTCCCTAAGGTGGAGGGAGCAGTTTCTACTTTAGCAAAGCGTACCACTATCCCGGTTGAGGATCGTTGTGCTTTTTCAGATCCAATGGATAAAAAATTGGAGGGTTACCTTAAGAAAATGTTTATTCAACAAGGTTTTATTTTACAGCCCCTTGCTTGCATTGCGCCTGTCACTGCTGCGGCGGCATTCTGGTTTGAGGCCCTGGAAGAGGCCATCCATACAGCTCCATTGACTGAAATTATTGACAAGCTTAGAACGCTTAAGCTAGCTAACTCATTTGTTTCTGATGCCATTGTTCATTTGACTAAACTAACGGCTAAGAATTCCGGATTCGCCATCCAGGCGCGTAGGGCGTTATGGCTTAAATCCTGGTCAGCTGACGTGACTTCAAAGTCTAAATTACTCAACATTCCTTTCAAGGGGCAGACCTTATTCGGGCCTGGCTTGAAGGAAATTATTGCTGACATTACTGGAGGTAAGGGTCATACCCTTCCTCAGGACAGGGCCAAATCAAAGGCCAAACAGTCTAATTTTCGTGCCTTTCGAAATTTCAAGGCAGGAGCAGCATCAACTTCCTCCGCTTCAAAACAAGAGGGAACTGTTGCTCATTCCAGACAGGCCTGGAAACCTAACCAGTCCTGGAACAAGGGCAAGCAGGCCAGAAAGCCTGCTGCTGCCCCCAAGACAGCATGAAGGAACGGCCCCCTATCCGAGATGTTCAGGATCCCTGGGCGTTGGAGATCATATCTCAGGGATATCTTCTGGACTTCAAAGCCTTCTCCTCCACAAGGGAGATTTCATCTTTCAAGGTTATCAGCAAACCAGATAAAGAAAGAGGCATTCCTAAGCTGTGTGCAAGACCTCCTAGTAATGGGAGTGATCCATCCAGTTCCGCGGACGGAACAAGGACAGGAGTTTTATTCAAATCTGTTTGTGGTTCCCAAGAAAGAGGGAACCTTCAGACCAATTTTGGATCTAAAGATCTTAAACAAATTCCTCAGAGTTCCATCATTCAAAATGGAAACTATTCGGACCATCCTACCCATGATCCAAGAGGGTCAGTACATGACCACAGTGGACTTAAAGGATGCCTACCTTCACATACCGATTCACAAAGATCATCATCGGTTCCTAAGGTTTGCCTTTCTAGACAGGCATTACCAATTTGTAGCTCTTCCCTTCGGGAGCCCCGAGAATTTTTACAAAGGTTCTGGGCTCACTTCTGGCGGTTCTAAGACCGCGGGGCATAGCGGTGGCTCCTTATCTAGACGACATCCTGATACAGGCGTCAAGCTTTCAAATTGCCAAGTCTCATACAGAGATAGTTCTGGCATTTCTGAAGTCCCATGGGTGGAAAGTGAACGTGGAAAAGAGTTCTCTATCCCCACTCACAAGAGTCTCCTTCCTAGAGACTCTTATAGATTCTGTAGAGATGAAAATTTACCTGACGGAGTCCAGGTTATCAAAACTTCTAAATGCTTGCCGTGTCCTTCATTCCATTCCACGACCGTCAGTGGCTCAGTGCATGGAAGTAATCAGCTTAATGGTAGCGGCAATGGACATAGTGCCATTTGCGCGCCTGCATCTCAGACCGCTGCAATTATGCATGCTAAGTCAGTGGAATGGGGATTACTCAGATTTGTCTCCTCTACTAAATCTGGATCAAGAGACCAGAGAGTCTTTTCGCAGGCCAGATTGGACGATTGTAACAACAGATGCCAGCCTTCTAGGTTGGGGTGCAGTCTGGAACTCCCTGAAGGCTCAGGGATCGTGGACTCAGGAGGAGAAACTCCTCCCAATAAATATTCTGGAGTTAAGAGCAATATTCAAGGCTCTTCTAGCTTGGCCTCAGTTAGCAACCCTGAGGTTCATCAGATTTCAGTCGGACAACATCACGACTGTGGCTTACATTAACCATCAAGGGGGAACCAGGAGTTCCCTAGCGATGTTAGAAGTCTCAAAGATAATTCGCTGGGCAGAGTCTCACTCTTGCCACCTGTCAGCGATCCACATCCCAGGCGTAGAGAACTGGGAGGCGGATTTTCTAAGTCGTCAGACTTTTCATCCTGGGGAGTGGGAACTCCATCCGGAGGTCTTTGCTCAACTGGTCCATCGTTGGGGCAAACCAGAATTGGATCTCATGGCGTCTCGCCAGACCGCCAAGCTTTCTTGTTACGGATCCAGGTCCAGGGACCCAGAAGCGACGCTGATAGATGCTCTAGCAGCGCCTTGGTTCTTCAACCTGGCTTATGTGTTTCCACCGTTTCCTCTGCTCCTTCGACTGATTGCCAAAATCAAACAGGAGAGAGCATCGGTGATCCTGATAGCGCCTGCGTGGCCACGCAGGACCTGGTATGCAGACCTAGTGGACATGTCATCCTTTCCGCCATGGACTCTGCCTCTGCGACAGGACCTTCTAATACAAATCTAATTTCTCTGAGACTGACTGCATGGAGATTGAACGCTTGATTCTATCAAGGCGTGGCTTCTCCGAGTCAGTCATTGATACCTTAATACAGGCTCGGAAGCCTGTCACCAGGAATATTTACCACAATATATGGCGTAAATATCTTTATTGGTGTGAATCCAAGAATTACTCATGGAGTAAGGTTAGGATTCCTAGGATATTGTCCTTTCTCCAAGAGGGTTTGGACAAAGGATTATCAGCTAGTTCCTTAAAAGGACAGATTTCTGCTCTGTCTATTCTTTTGCACAAGCGTCTGGCAGAGGTTCCAGACGTCCAGGCATTTTGTCAGGCTTTGGTTAGAATTAAGCCTGCGTTTAAACCTGTTGCTCCCCCGTGGAGCTTAAACTTGGTTCTTAAAGTAAACTTTTATCTTGGAAAGTTCTGTTTTTGATGGCTATTTCCTCGGCTCGGAGAGTCTCTGAGCTATCTGCCTTACAATGTGATTCTCCTTATCTGATTTTTCATGCAGATAAGGTAGTTCTGCGTACCAAACCTGGGTTTTTACCTAAGGTGGTTTCTAACAAGAATATCAATCAAGAGATTGTTGTTCCATCATTGTGTCCTAATCCTTCTTCAAAGAAGGAACGTCTTTTACATAATCTGGACGTAGTCCGTGCCTTGAAGTTTTACTTACAAGCTACTAAAGATTTTCATCAAACATCTTCCCTGTTTGTCGTTTACTCTGGACAGAGGAGAGGTCAAAAAGCTTTGGCAACCTCTCTTTCATTTTGGCTTCGGAGCATAATACGCCTAGCCTATGAGACTGCTGGACAGCAGCCCCCTGAAAGGATTACAGCTCATTCTACTAGAGCTGTGGCTTCCACCTGGGCCTTTAAAAATGAGGCCTCTGTTGAACAGATTTGCAAGGCTGCGACTTGGTCTTTGCTTCACACCTTTTCAAAATTTTACAAATTTGATACTTTTGCTTCTTCGGAGGCTGTTTTTGGGAGAAAGGTTCTTCAGGCAGTGGTTCCTTCAGTTTAATCCTACCTTGTCCCTCCCATCATCCGTGTACTTTAGCTTTGGTATTGGTATCCCACAAGTAATGGATGATCCGTGGACTGGATACACTTAACAAGAGAAAACATAATTTATGCTTACCTGATAAATTTATTTCTCTTGTAGTGTATCCAGTCCACGGCCCGCCCTGTCATTTTAAGGCAGGTCTAAAATTTAATTAAACTACAGTCACCACTGCACCCTATGGTTTCTCCTTTCTCTGTTTGTTTCGGTTGAATGACTGGATATGGCAGTTAGGGGAGGAGCTATATAGCAGCTCTGCTGTGGGTGATCCTCTTGCAACTTCCTGTTGGGAAGGAGAATATCCCATAAGTAATGGATGATCCGTGGACTGGATACACTACAAGAGAAATAAATTTATCAGGTAAGCATAAATTATGTTTTCTTTTCATGGCAGCGATATCTCTGTTTCAGACCCCATTAGATTCACGCTCTTTGCATCTTTTCGCCATGGTCACAACTTGCAGAGTCAGGAAGCATCAAGTGCTTAACTCGGTTGCTGTAATACATTGCAGCTAAAGCAGAAAAGAGCGCTAGTTGATGGTGAGTGCTCAGTGCAGTAAAAGATAAGGTTGGGCAATGCCAGATGCCATGTTCCTGTTACAGTGTTGATGTTAAAGGGACACAAAACCCAAATTATTTCTTTCATGATTCAGATAGAGCATGTGATTTTAAGCAAATTTCTAATTTATTTATTTCATTCTCTTGCTATCCTTATTTGAAAAAGCAGGAATTTAAGCATAGGAGCCGGACCATTTTCAGTACAGCACCTGTGTAGCACCTGCTGATTGGTCCCGTAAATGTAGCCACCAATCAACAAGTCCTACCCAGGTGCTGAACCAGAAATGGGCCGGCTCCTATGCTTACATTCCTGCTGTTTCAAATAAGGATAGCAAGAGAATGAAGAAATAATAAAAAATTAATAAATAAATTAGAAAGTTGCTTAAAATCACATGCTCTATCTGAATCATGAAAGAAAAAAATGTGGGTTTTGTATCCCTTTAAGATGTTCATGACACATCCCATACTGTACGCCTATGCTTGTATCTGCCAAAGGTCCATTGACAGGTTTTTTATCTGTGGGCTCTAAGTTAGGTAAGCCCAGTTTAGGTAAGGCAAATGACACGTGTTCAAACTGATTTATCTGTAAGTGTAATTGTTATTATTTTATTGCATTTTAATATAGTGTCCTATATTTCATACAGTGTATTTTAATTTCTTGCAGCCAGCAAACATGCAATTTAAGATGATCGGTGAATGTGGAATGCACCCAATAATCAGGAGTTTAGATGCTGGTAAGTATTTTTTACTCCTAGTATAGTTAAAGGGACAGTTTACTTGAACACTGGTATAGTTAGTTTACCATATCCAGCACTGTTATATTAATATACTTTTTACCTCTATGATTGTATCTAAGCCTCTGCAGACTGTCCCCTTTTCTCAGTGCTTTTTACAAACTTGCAGTTTAGAAAATCAGTGCTAGTTCCTGCATGACTTCACTGAAGTGAGCACAATGTTATCTATATGGCACACATGAACTAGCATTGGCTGTAAATGGGTAGTAAAAGCTATATATATTGTTTTGATCAATACATTTTTTTAAGTAGACTCCCTTTAAAGGAATAGTCTCGTCAAAATTTAAACTTTCATGTTTCAGATAGTGCAGGCAATTTTAAGAAACTTTCTAATTTACTCCTATTATCAAATTTTTCTTTGTTCTCCTGGAATCTTTATTTGAAAAAGCAAGAATGTAAGCATAGGAGCCGGCCCATTTTTGGTTCAGCACCTGGTTAGCACTTTCCGATTGGTGTCTAAATGTAGCCATCCAGGCGCTGAACAAAATTGGGCCAGCCGTAAGCTTACATTCAAATAACGCTACCAAGAGATCAAAGAAAATGTAATAATAGGAGTAAATTAGAAAGTTGCTTAAAATTGCCTGCTCTATCTAAATCATGAAAGTTTAATTTTGACTTGACTGTTCCTTTAAGTAGATAGTGCACAAAGGAGAGAATTGAAACTTCACCAAATATTCTATAGATATTCATGAATGCGTATGTTCATCCTTTTATTCACACAGCTTAAATGGACCAGGGGCACCTCTCATGAGTTTAGTGTATTTACAGAATGGCAAGCTGAGCAGTTTTCCACAAACATATCGAGTGGTTATACATATGACACTAAGATGAAGATTGTAATCTCCATTCACTTTCAGTACATTTTATTCTGTATGAGTCCTAAGTGAGGTTTTTTTTTCTTTTCATTTTGAGAATTTTGTATTATACAGATTAAACATTTCAAGGAAAGAAAACATTCAGTAGGGTATCTCCAGTTAAAACGTGCAATATTATGTCTTATCTTAGGCAGTAATCAGTTCTAAGAAACACTATTGTTTATTGTGTGTAATGATGTAATGCTTGACGTACTGCCATGTTTGACTTCAGTATTTATCAGTCTTGTTTTCTTATGTTAAAAAAAAAAAAATTTCTTCTGTTAAGTGTGATCAGTCCACGGGTCATCATTACTTCTGGGATATTACTCCTCCCCAACAGGAAGTGCAAGAGGATTCACCCAGCAGAGCTGCATATAGCTCCTCCCCTCTACGTCACTCCCAGTCATTCTCTTGCACCCAACGACTAGATAGGATGTGTGAGAGGACTATGGTGATTATACTTAGTTTTATATCTTCAATCAAAAGTTTGTTATTTTAAAATAGCACCGGAGTGTGTTATTACCTCTCTGGCAGAGTTTGAAGAAGAATCTACCAGAGTTTTGCTATGATTTTAGCCGGAGTAGTTAAGATCATATTGCTGTTCTCGGCCATCTGAGGAGTGAGGTAAACTTCAGATCAGGGGACAGCGGGCAGATGAATCTGCATAGAGGTATGTAGCAGTTTTTATTTTCTGACAATGGAATTGATGAGAAAATCCTGCCATACAGATATAATGTCATGTATGTATACTTTACACTTCAGTATTCTGGGGAATGGTACTTCACTAGAATTACACTGTAAGAAAGACATAAAGCTGTTTAATAACTAGAGATTATGTTTAACGTTTTTGCTGGAATGTAAAATCGTTTTCATTTGCTGAGGTACTGTGTGAATAAATGTTTGGGCACTATTTTTCCACTTGGCAGTTGCTTAATCTGTTTTTCTGACAGTTTCTGTTCTCCCTCACTGCTGTGTGTGAGGGGGAGGGGCCGTTTTTTGGCGCTTTTACTATGCATCAAATATTTCAGTCAGCAACTCATTGTATTCCCTGCATGATCCGGTTCATCTCTACAGAGCTCAGGGGTCTTCAAAACTTATTTTGAGGGAGGTAATTTCTCTCAGCAGAGCTGTGAGAATTATAGTTTGACTGAGATAAAAAAACGTTTATTCTGTAATTTGTTTCCTGCTTTCAGAATTTGTTATCTTTGCTAATGGGATTAAACCTTTGCTAAAGTTGTGTTGTTTACAAGATAACTGTTTCAATTTATTAATTTTCAACTGTCATAGATCTTCTGTGCTTCTTAAAGGCACAGTACGTTTTAATATTATTCTAATTGAATTGTATTTCCAAGTTGCAAGTTTATTTGCTAGTGTGTTAAACATGTCTGATTCAGAGGATGATACCTGTGTCATTTGTTGCAATGCCAAAGTGGAGCCCAATAGAAATTTATGTACTAACTGTATTGATGCTACTTTAAATAAAAGTCAATCTGTACAAATTGAACAAATTTCACCAAACAACGAGGGGAGAGTTATGCCGACTAACTCGCCTCACGTGTCAGTACCTACATCTCCCGCTCAGAGGGAGGTGCGTGATATTGTAGCGCCGAGTACATCTGGGCGGCCATTACAAATCACATTACAGGATATGGCTACTGTTATGACTGAGGTTTTGGCTAAATTACCAGAACTAAGAGGTAAGCGTGATCACTCTGGGGTGAGAACAGAGTGCGCTGATAATATTAGGGCCATGTCAGACACTGCGTCACAGGTGGCAGAACATGAGGACGGAGAACTTCATTCTGTGGGTGACGGTTCTGATCCAAACAGACTGGATTCAGATATTTCAAATTTTAAATTTAAACTGGAAAACCTCCGTGTATTACTAGGGGAGGTGTTAGCGGCTCTGAATGATTGTAACACAGTTGCAATACCAGAGAAAATGTGTAGGTTGGATAAATATTTTGCAGTACCGACGAGTACTGAGGTTTTTCCTATACCTAAGAGACTTACTGAAATTGTTACTAAGGAGTGGGATAGACCCGGTGTGCCGTTCTCACCCCCTCCGATATTTAGAAAAATGTTTCCAATAGACGCCACCACAAGGGACTTATGGCAAACGGTCCCTAAGGTGGAGGGAGCAGTTTCTACCTTAGCTAAGCGTACCACTATCCCGGTGGAGGATAGCTGTGCTTTTTCAGATCCAATGGATAAAAAGTTAGAGGGTTACCTTAAGAAAATGTTTGTTCAACAAGGTTTTATATTGCAACCCCTTGCATGCATTGCGCCGATCACGGCTGCAGCGGCATTCTGGATTGAGTCTCTGGAAGAGAACATTGGTTCAGCTACTCTGGACGACATTACGGACAGGCTTAGAGTCCTTAAACTATCTAATTCATTCATTTCGGAGGCCGTAGTACATCTTACTAAACTTACGGCGAAGAATTCAGGATTCGCCATTCAGGCACGCAGGGCGCTGTGGCTAAAATCCTGGTCAGCTGATGTTACTTCTAAGTCTAAATTGCTTAATATACCTTTCAAAGGGCAGACCTTATTCGGGCCCGGGTTGAAAGAGATTATCGCTGACATTACAGGAGGTAAAGGCCATGCCCTGCCTCAGGACAAAGCCAAAGCCAAGACTAGACAGTCTAATTTTCGTTCCTTTCGTAATTTCAAAGCAGGAGCAGCATCAACTTCCTCTGCACCAAAACAGGAAGGAGCTGTTGCTCGCTACAGACAAGGCTGGAAACCTAACCAGTCCTGGAACAAGGGCAAGCAGACTAGGAAACCTGCTGCTGCCCCTAAAACAGCATGAATTGAGGGCCCCCGATCCGGGATCGGATCTAGTGGGGGGCAGACTTTCTCTCTTCGCCCAGGCTTGGGCAAGAGATGTTCAGGATCCCTGGGCGCTAGAGATAATATCTCAGGGATACCTTCTGGACTTCAAATACTCTCCTCCAAGAGAGAGATTTCATCTGTCAAGATTGTCAACAATCCAGACAAAGAAAGAGGCGTTTCTACGCTGCGTACAAGAGCTCTTGTTAATGGGAGTAATCCATCCAGTTCCACGATCGGAACAGGGACAGGGGTTTTACTCAAATCTGTTTGTGGTTCCCAAAAAAGAGGGAACTTTCAGACCAATCCTGGACTTAAAGATCCTAAACAAATTCCTAAGAGTTCCATCGTTCAAGATGGAGACTATTCGGACAATTTTACCTATGATCCAAGAGGGTCAATACATGACCACTGTAGATTTAAAATATGCTTACCTTCACATACCGATTCACAAAGATCATTATCGGTACCTAAGGTTTGCCTTCCTAGACAGGCATTACCAGTTTGTGGCTCTTCCATTCGGATTGGCTACAGCTCCAAGAATCTTCACAAAGGTTCTGGGTGCTCTTCTGGCGGTACTAAGACCGCGGGGAATCTCGGTAGCTCCATACCTAGACGACATTCTGATACAAGCTTCAAGCTTTCAAACTGCCAAGTCTCATACAGAGTTAGTGCTGGCATTTCTAAGGTCACATGGATGGAAGGTGAACGAAAAGAAAAGTTCACTCGTTCCACTCACAAGAGTTCCCTTCCTGGGGACTCTTATAGATTCTGTAGAAATGAAGATTTACCTGACAGAGGACAGGCTAACAAGACTTCAAAGTGCTTGCCGCACCCTTCATTCCATTCAACACCCGTCAGTGGCTCAATGCATGGAGGTAATCGGCTTAATGGTAGCGGCAATGGACATAGTACCCTTTGCACGCTTACACCTCAGACCACTGCAACTGTGCATGCTAAGTCAGTGGAATAGGGATTACTCAGACTTATCCCCTTCTCTGAATCTGGATCAAGAGACCAGAAATTCTCTTCTATGGTGGCTTTCTCGGCCACATCTGTCCAGGGGGATGCCATTCAGCAGACCAGACTGGACAATTGTAACAACAGACGCCAGCCTTCTAGGTTGGGGTGCCGTCTGGAATTCTCTGAAGGCTCAGGGACAATGGAGTCAGGAGGAGAGTCTCCTGCCAATAAACATTCTGGAATTGAGAGCAGTTCTCAATGCCCTCCTGGCTTGGCCCCAGTTGACAACTCGGGGGTTCATCAGGTTTCAGTCGGACAACATCACGACTGTAGCTTACATCAACCATCAGGGAGGGACAAGAAGCTCCCTAGCTATGATGGAAGTATCAAAGATAATTTGTTGGGCAGAGTCTCACTCTTGCCACCTGTCAGCAATCCACATCCCGGGAGTGGAGAACTGGGAGGCGGATTTCTTAAGTCGTCAGACTTTTCATCCGGGGGAGTGGGAACTTCATCCGGAGGTCTTTGCCCAAATACTTCGACGTTGGGGCAAACCAGAGATAGATCTCATGGCGTCTCGACAGAACGCCAAGCTTCCTCGTTACGGGTCCAGATCCAGGGATCCAGGAGCAGTCCTGATAGATGCTCTGACAGCACCTTGGGACTTGTGTTTCAACCCTTCCCGTTGCTTCCTCGATTGATTGCCAGAATCAAACAAGAGAGAGCATCAGTGATTCTAATAGCACCTGCGTGGCCACGCAGGACTTGGTATGCAGACCTGGTGGACATGTCATCCTGTCCACCTTGGTCTCTACCTCTGAAACAGGACCTTCTGATACAGGGTCCCTTCAAACATCAAAATCTAACTTCTCTGAAGCTGACTGCTTGGAAATTGAACGCTTGATTTTATCAAGACGTGGATTTTCTGAGTCAGTTATTGATACCTTAATACAGGCTAGGAAACCTGTTACCAGAAAGATTTACCATAAGATATGGCGTAAATACCTATATTGGTGTGAATCCAAAGGTTACTCTTGGAGTAAGGTTAGGATTCCTAGGATATTGTCTTTTCTACAAGAAGGTTTAGAAAAGGGTTTATCTGCTAGTTCATTAAAGGGACAGATCTCAGCTCTGTCCATTCTGTTACACAAACGTCTGTCAGAAGTTCCTGACGTCCAGGCTTTTTGTCAGGCTTTGGCCAGAATTAAGTTCCGTTTGAACCCCTTCATTCCATTGATATAAAGTTGTTATCTTGGAAAGTTCTATTTTTAATGGCTATTTCCTCGGCTCGAAGAGTCTCTGAATTATCAGCCTTACATTGTGATTCTCCTTATTTGATTTTTCATTCGGATAAGGTAGTCCTGCGTACTAAACCTGGGTTCTTACCTAAGGTAGTTACTAACAGGAATATCAATCAAGAGATTGTTGTTCCTTCTTTATGCCCAAATCCTTCTTCAAAGAAGGAACGTCTACTGCACAACCTGGATGTAGTCCGTGCTCTAAAATTTTACTTACAGGCAACTAAGGAATTTCGACAAACGTCTTCTCTGTTTGTCATTTACTCTGGGCAGAGGAGAGGTCAAAAAGCTTCCGCTACCTCTCTTTCTTTTTGGCTTCGTAGCATAATTCGTTTAGCTTATGAGACTGCTGGACAGCAGCCTCCTGAAAGAATTACAGCTCATTCTACTAGAGCTGTGGCTTCCACTTGGGCCTTCAAGAATGAGGCCTCTGTTGAACAGATTTGCAAGGCTGCAACTTGGTCTTCGCTTCATACTTTTTCCAAATTTTACAAATTTGACACTTTTGCTTCATCGGAGGCTATTTTTGGGAGAAAGGTTCTTCAGGCAGTGGTTCCTTCTGTATAAAGAGCCTGCCTATCCCTCCCGTCATCCGTGTACTTTTGCTTTGGTATTGGTATCCCAGAAGTAATGATGACCCGTGGACTGATCACACTTAACAGAAGAAAACATAATTTATGCTTACCTGATAAATTCCTTTCTTCTGTAGTGTGATCAGTCCACGGCCCGCCCTGTTTTTAAGGCAGGTAAATATTTTTTAATTTATACTCCAGTCACCACTTCACCCTTGGCTTTTCCTTTCTCGTTGGTCCTTGGTCGAATGACTGGGAGTGACGTAGAGGGGAGGAGCTATATGCAGCTCTGCTGGGTGAATCCTCTTGCACTTCCTGTTGGGGAGGAGTAATATCCCAGAAGTAATGATGACCCGTGGACTGATCACACTACAGAAGAAAGGAATTTATCAGGTAAGCATAAATTATGTTATTTTAAGATAAATGAGTGACGGCTGTGAGGTTCAGTTAAACAGACATTAAACTCATGGCACATATCAGCAATTAAGCACGAAATAACAAAAAATGTTTTAAAATAATTTAATATGTCTTGCCAATTACATTGTTTTGCAAACCAGGATCGATTACGTTATACATTTCTTAAATAGCCTACACCAGTGATGACTAACCTTTATGTTTCAGATCTACATTTCCCATGATGCTTAGCTAGTCTGCAGAGTGCCTAAGCATCATGGGAAATATAGTTTCAAAACATCTGGGGTGCCAAGGTTAGTCATGAGTGGCCTAGACTGTTGTATAATTTGTTGCTCTATCTGAATCATTTTGAATTTACTGTCTAGCTAAAGTTAAATATTAACACTCTTTGAACAGTAGACTGCAGTTTTTACTTCTGTTTATGCCGTGAATGATCAATAGTGACTTTCTCTTTAGTTGTTTCTTAACAGCTGTCTGTAGTAGCTAACTAAAACGTATAGCTAATAATGTGATAACTACTAAAAGCAGATTACCTATTACACTTCAGCAAGGGGTGGTTTATCCCCTCTATCAGATCCGAAGACTAACTTTATCATTTGAATATGAACTGTCTATTCTGTAAATTGTTTGTCTCTGTTGCCCTCTAGCTCCCATTGCAGCTTATAAGCTATATACTTTTTTCTTTTTTCCCTTTACTTTATGTGTATATAAAGGTATTATTGCACAATTCCTATTTTAAAGATATCACAAGCAAAGTATTTTCTTTTTTAAGACACGATCAGTCCACGGATCATCTAATTACTAATGGGATATTCACCTCCTGGTCAGCAGGAGGAGGCAAAGAGCACCACAGCAGAGCTGTTAAATAGCTCTTCCCTTCCCTCCCACTCCAGTTATTCTCTTTGCCTACGTTAGTGATAGGAAGAGGTAAAGTGAGGTGTTAGATTAGATTCTTCAATCAAGAGTTTATTATTTTTAAAGTAGTACAAGATTGTGCTGCTTTGTCCTAGGGTGTAGCCATAGTCCATATCAGTCTCTTCAGTAGAGCTTTGGTGGCTTTAGAGCAATGGGAACTTGTGGGACATAATTCTCACTGCGCCTCCCATACTGATGCTGCCCTTACTAAGAAAATCTGAGGGATTAATCAAGACTTTCGTTATATTACAGGTCCATGGGAGGGAGAGGACCTCTTAAACCTGGTACTGCCTTACTATCCGGCAGAAAATGAGGTAAGTGCTGACTTTTTTTCGGGGGGAAGTAAACTCAGAGAATGGTTAGACACTTTATTTTTTATTTGGACCTCATTAAATTTTGGCTCTTTATTAAGGGTTACAGAGTTATGGGACTGTATGTGATGCATTAGCTCTCCTCCCGGCGGTTGATTAATAGCCGACCGGGACATTGCACTATTACTGCAAGCTCAATGTGAGACTAACAGCTACCCAATACATTGAATGCTGATGTGGGTTAGTGCTGCAGGCTCAATTTGGGGTGGTTCCATGTTTGCTCTGTGTGTCTGGGACTGACAGCTACCCTATACTTTGCGTGTTGCTGTGGGCTAATACTGCAGGCTCCATGTGTGGTGGTTCCACGTTTAGGCTGTATGTCTGGGACTGGCAGCTGCTCAGTATATTGCATATTTATATTTGTTGTGTTGCGGGTTCAGTTTGAGGATTCACGTTTGGAATGTGTGTCTGGCTGACAGTTGCACGATTTGAGTTTTGAGCGGTCTGTTGTTGTTCTCCCGGCGCCTTCACTTGTTACAAATTAATGGCGACCGGGAGATGGCTTTTGGTAACGCCCACAATGGGCGGAGTTTTGGTGTGGCGCCAATATTGTTGCACGCCACTTTGCTAAGCTTCTGTTTTTGGAAGGAGGAAAACAATTTAGAAAATCAGAGGAGACATCTGGGTGTTTGTTCTCTGTACCGGACAGTCCTACAGCAATGAGTCCGGAATTTTTGCCGAGCAGCAGCGCTGGCAGGCACCTCAGCTAGGCTTAGCTGAGGTGAAGAGGTTGCAATATGTTGTACTAAGTCAGACATGTTTGCACAAGAGTCCAGGTAGCTCGCAGTAATGAATCATAAGGTCTACACTCTAAAGAGTAGACGATCAATAAAGTGCAGAAAAAAATTACACTTTAAAAATTAAAGAAACAGTAAAGTTTTTTTCTGCGTTAGTTTTGTCTTTGATAATCACCTATATGTGAGTCAGATTGGTCCCAGAGACTCTACATATTGTCCCCTTATTATTTTAAAACGCACAGACAGCATGAAAACGTGGTGCCACCAATATAACATTTTTAGTCTTCAAATGCAGTGCCCTGCGCTTCCTCATAAACTCCACAGAGAGTTACTTTGCAAGACATTGCCTCCTAATATCATTGAAGCGATATCTGTTGCATTGTTTGTTTTTCTCATGCTGTAGGGAAAACAATTGAGAAAATGTATTTCTCCAACATAGGTGTGTCCGGTCCACGGCGTCATCCTTACTTGTGGGATATTCTCTTCCCCAACAGGAAATGGCAAAGAGCCCAGCAAAGCTGGTCACATGATCCCTCCTAGGCTCCGCCTACCCCAGTCATTCTCTTTGCCGTTGTACAGGCAACATCTCCACGGAGATGGCTTAGAGTTTTTTAGTGTTTAACTGTAGTTTTTATTATTCAATCAAGAGTTTGTTATTTTAAAATAGTGCTGGTATGTACTATTTACTCTGAAACAGAAAAGAGATGAAGATTTCTGTTTGTAAGAGGAAAATGATTTTAGCAACCGTTACTAAAATCCATGGCTGTTCCACACAGGACTGTTGAGAGGAATTAACTTCAGTTGGGGGAACAGTGAGCAGTCTTTTGCTGCTTGAGGTATGACACATTCTAACAAGACGATGTAATGCTGGAAGCTGTCATTTTCCCTATGGGATCCGGTAAGCCATTTTTATTCAGACAGTACATAAGGGCTTCACAAGGGCTTATTAAGACTGTAGACATTTTCTGGGCTAAATCGATTCATATAATACACATATTTAGCCTTGAGGAATCATTTAATCTGGGTATTTTTGTAAAATAATATCGGCAGGCACTGTTTTAGACTCCTTATTCTCTAGGGGCTTTCCCTAATCATAGGCAGAGCCTCATTTTCGCGCCGGTATTGCGCACTTGTTTTTGAGAAGCATGACATGCAGTCGCATGTGTGAGGAGCTCTGATACATAGAAAAGACTTTCTGAAGGCGTCATTTGGTATCGTATTCCCCTTTGGGCTTGGTTGGGTCTCAGCAAAGCAGATACCAGGGACTGTAAAGGGGTTAAAGATAAAAACGGCTCCGGTTCCGTTATTTTAAGGGTTAAAGCTTCCAAATTTGGTGTGCAATACTTTTAAGGCTTTAAGACACTGTGGTGAAATTTTGGTGAATTTTGAACAATTCCTTCATACTTTTTCGCAATTGCAGTAATAAAGTGTGTTCAGTTTAAAATTTAAAGTGACAGTAACGGTTTTATTTTAAAACGTTTTTTGTACTTTGTTATCAAGTTTATGCCTGTTTAACATGTCTGAACTACCAGATAGACTGTGTTCTGAATGTGGGGAAGCCAAGGTTCCTTCTCATTTAAATAGATGTGATTTATGTGACACTGAAAATGATGCCCAAGATGATTCCTCAAGTGAGGGGAGTAAGCATGGTACTGCATCATTCCCTCCTTCGTCTACACCAGTCTTGCCCACTCAGGAGGCCCCTAGTACATCTAGCGCGCCAATACTCCTTACTATGCAACAATTAACGGCTGTAATGGATAATTCTATCAAAAACATTTTAGCCAAAATGCCCACTTATCAGCGCAAGCGCGACTGCTCTGTTTTAGATACTGAAGAGCATGAGGACGCTGATGATAATGGTTCTGAAATGCCCCTACACCAGTCTGAGGGGGCCAGGGAGGTTTTGTCTGAGGGAGAAATTTCAGATTCAGGGAAAATTTCTCAACAAGCTGAACCCGATGTGATTACATTTAAATTTAAGTTGGAACATCTCCGCGCTCTGCTTAAGGAGGTATTATCCACTCTGGATGATTGTGAGAATTTGATCATCCCAGAGAAACTATGTAAAATGGACAAGTTCCTAGAGGTCCCGGGGCTCCCAGAAGCTTTTCCTATACCCAAGCGGGTGGCGGACATTGTAAATAAAGAATGGGAAAGGCCCGGTATACCTTTCGTCCCTCCCCCCATATTTAAAAAATTGTTTCCTATGGTCGACCCCAGAAAGGACTTATGGCAGACAGTCCCCAAGGTCGAGGGAGCGGTTTCTACTTTAAACAAACGCACCACTATACCCATAGAAGATAGTTGTGCTTTCAAAGATCCTATGGATAAAAAATTAGAAGGTTTGCTTAAAAAGATGTTTGTTCAGCAAGGTTACCTTCTACAACCAATTTCATGCATTGTCCCTGTCACTACAGCCGCGTGTTTCTGGTTCGATGAGCTAGTAAAGGCGATCGATAGTGATTCTCCTCCTTATGAGGAGATTATGGACAGAATCCGTGCTCTCAAATTGGCTAATTCTTTCACCCTAGACGCCACTTTGCAATTGGCTAGGTTAGCGGCGAAAAATTCTGGGTTTGCTATTGTGGCGCGCAGAGCGCTTTGGTTGAAATCTTGGTCAGCGGATGCGTCTTCCAAGAACAAACTACTTAACATTCCTTTCAAGGGGAAAACGCTGTTTGGCCCTGACTTGAAAGAGATTATCTCTGATATCACTGGGGGTAAGGGCCACGCCCTTCCTCAGGATAGGTCTTTCAAGGCCAAAAATAAACCTAATTTTCGTCCCTTTCGTAGAAACGGACCAGCCCCAAGTGCTACGTCCTCTAAGCAAGAGGGTAATACTTCTCAAGCCAAGCCAGCCTGGAGACCAATGCAAGGCTGGAACAAGGGAAAGCAGGCCAAGAAACCTGCCACTGCTACCAAGACAGCATGAAATGTTGGCCCCCGATCCGGGACCGGATCTGGTGGGGGGCAGACTCTCTCTCTCTTCGCTCAGGCTTGGGCAAGAGATGTTCTGGATCCTTGGGCACTAGAAATAGTCTCCCAAGGTTATCTTCTGGAATTCAAGGGGCTTCCCCCAAGGGGGAGGTTCCACAGGTCTCAATTGTCTTCAGACCACATAAAGAGACAGGCATTCTTACATTGTGTAGAAGACCTGTTAAAAATGGGAGTGATTCATCCTGTTCCATTAGGAGAACAAGGGATGGGGTTCTACTCCAATCTGTTCATAGTTCCCAAAAAAGAGGGAACGTTCAGACCAATTTTAGATCTCAAGATCTTAAACAAGTTTCTCAAGGTTCCATCGTTCAAAATGGAAACCATTCGAACAATTCTTCCTTCCATCCAGGAAGGTCAATTCATGACCACGGTGGATTTAAAGGATGCGTATCTCCATATTCCTATCCACAAGGAACATCATCGGTTCCTAAGGTTCGCATTCCTGGACAAGCATTACCAGTTCGTGGCGCTTCCTTTCGGATTAGCCACTGCTCCAAGGATTTTCACAAAGGTACTAGGGTCCCTTCTAGCGGTACTAAGACCAAGGGGCATTGCAGTAGTTCCTTACTTGGACGACATTCTGATTCAAGCGTCGTCCCTTCCTCAAGCAAAGGCTCACACGGACATAGTCCTGGCCTTTCTCAGATCTCACGGATGGAAAGTGAACGTGGAAAAGAGTTCTCTATCTCCGTCGACAAGGGTTCCCTTCTTGGGAACAATAATAGACTCCTTAGAAATGAGGATTTTTCTGACAGAGGCCAGAAAAACAAAACTTCTAAACTCTTGTCAAACACTTCATTCCGTTCCTCTTCCTTCCATAGCGCAGTGCATGGAAGTAATAGGTTTGATGGTAGCGGCAATGGACATAGTTCCTTTTGCGCGCATTCATCTAAGACCATTACAACTGTGCATGCTCAGTCAGTGGAATGGGGACTATACAGACTTGTCTCCGAAGATACAAGTAAATCAGAGGACCAGAGACTCACTCCGTTGGTGGCTGTCCCTGGACAACCTGTCACAAGGGATGACCTTCCGCAGACCAGAGTGGGTCATTGTCACGACCGACGCCAGTCTGATGGGCTGGGGCGCGGTCTGGGGACCCCTGAAAGCTCAGGGTCTTTGGTCTCGGGAAGAATCTCTTCTACCGATAAATATTCTGGAACTGAGAGCGATATTCAATGCTCTCAAGGCTTGGCCTCAGCTAGCAAAGGCCAAGTTCATACGGTTTCAATCAGACAACATGACGACTGTTGCGTACATCAACCATCAGGGGGGAACAAGGAGTTCCCTGGCGATGGAAGAAGTGACCAAAATCATTCAATGGGCGGAGACTCACTCCTGCCACCTGTCTGCAATCCACATCCCAGGAGTGGAAAATTGGGAAGCGGATTTTCTGAGTCGTCAGACATTACATCCGGGGGAGTGGGAACTCCATCCGGAAATCTTTGCCCAAATTACTCAACTGTGGGGCATTCCAGAGATGGATCTGATGGCCTCTCGTCAGAACTTCAAGGTTCCTTGCTACGGGTCCAGGTCCAGGGATCCCAAGGCGACTCTAGTAGATGCACTAGTAGCACCTTGGACCTTCAAACTAGCTTATGTATTCCCGCCGTTTCCTCTCATCCCCAGGCTGGTAGCCAGGATCAATCAGGAGAGGGCGTCGGTGATCTTGATAGCTCCTGCGTGGCCACGCAGGACTTGGTATGCAGATCTGGTGAATATGTCATCGGTTCCACCATGGAAGCTACCTTTGAGACGAGACCTTCTTGTTCAAGGTCCGTTCGAACATCCGAATCTGGTTTCACTCCAGCTGACTGCTTGGAGATTGAACGCTTGATCTTATCAAAACGAGGGTTCTCAGATTCTGTTATTGATACTCTTGTTCAGGCCAGAAAGCCTGTAACTAGAAAAATTTACCACAAAATATGGAAAAAATATATCTGTTGGTGTGAATCTAAAGGATTCCCTTGGGACAAGGTAAAGATTCCTAAGATTCTATCCTTTCTTCGAGAAGGATTGGAGAAAGGATTATCTGCAAGTTCCTTGAAGGGACAGATTTCTGCCTTGTCTGTGTTACTTCACAAAAAGCTGGCAGCTGTGCCAGATGTTCAAGCCTTTGTTCAGGCTCTGGTTAGAATCAAGCCTGTTTACAAACCTTTGACTCCTCCTTGGAGTCTCAACTTAGTTCTTTCAGTTCTTCAGGGGGTTCCGTTTGAACCCTTACATTCCGTTGATATTAAGTTATTATCTTGGAAAGTTTTGTTTTTGGTTGCAATTTCTTCTGCTAGAAGAGTTTCAGAATTATCTGCTCTGCAGTGTTCTCCTCCTTATCTGGTGTTCCATGCAGATAAGGTGGTTTTACGTACTAAACCTGGTTTTCTTCCAAAAGTTGTTTCTAACAAAAACATTAACCAGGAGATAGTCGTGCCTTCTTTGTGTCCGAAACCAGTTTCGAAGAAGGAACGTTTGTTGCACAATTTGGATGTTGTTCGCGCTCTAAAATTCTATTTAGATGCTACAAAGGATTTTAGACAAACATCTTCCTTGTTTGTTGTTTATTCTGGTAAAAGGAGAGGTCAAAAAGCAACTTCTACCTCTCTCTCTTTTTGGATTAAAAGCATCATCAGATTGGCTTATGTGACTGCCGGACGGCAGCCTCCTGAAAGAATCACAGCTCATTCCACTAGGGCTGTGGCTTCCACATGGGCCTTCAAGAACGAGGCTTCTGTTGATCAGATATGTAGGGCAGCGACTTGGTCTTCACTGCACACTTTTACCAAATTTTACAAGTTTGATACTTTTGCTTCTTCTGAGGCTATTTTTGGGAGAAAGGTTTTGCAAGCCGTGGTGCCTTCCATTTAGGTGACCTGATTTGCTCCCTCCCTTCATCCGTGTCCTAAAGCTTTGGTATTGGTTCCCACAAGTAAGGATGACGCCGTGGACCGGACACACCTATGTTGGAGAAAACAGAATTTATGTTTACCTGATAAATTACTTTCTCCAACGGTGTGTCCGGTCCACGGCCCGCCCTGGTTTTTTAATCAGGTCTGATAATTTATTTTCTTTAACTACAGTCACCACGGTATCATATGGTTTCTCCTATGCAAATATTCCTCCTTAACGTCGGTCGAATGACTGGGGTAGGCGGAGCCTAGGAGGGATCATGTGACCAGCTTTGCTGGGCTCTTTGCCATTTCCTGTTGGGGAAGAGAATATCCCACAAGTAAGGATGACGCCGTGGACCGGACACACCGTTGGAGAAAGTAATTTATCAGGTAAACATAAATTCTGTTTTAATCAGTTAATTTTGCTGATATTACAGTAGATATTCCGAATTTTCTTCCATGAGACCTGCAGAGGAAGATACTTTGGTGGTATATTAGGAGGAAATCTAAGACTCTGTCTAGGTAATTCCTTTGTTTAGTACTGGGGTTGTTTTCTTTCAGTTTAAGCTTGTACATCTCCGTTTGCTACTTAAGGAGGTTGTTGTTACCCTGGGCGTGGTTCAATCCTAATAAGTCCAGTAAGCTATATACATATTTTGACGTGCCCTTCATGGTAGAAACTTTGTTTGTACCACATAGGGCTACAATGATTATATAGGGGGTTCCCCCTTTTTCTCCAAATAGAGCAGATCCTATCAAAGAATGTGTGCCCGTCAGGGGTTAAACTTATCTACGGTTTGTATTGCTCTCTTACCAGTGCAGTGTACTGATTGATGCGTTGTCTGACTGTATTCGGACAGACACTCTCTAGGAATTCCAGGATAGGATAAGGGCGATTCAGCTAAACATCTCTTTTATTTCAGATGCTCCCCTTCAGGTTTTTCGGCTGGAATCACATACAAGGGGAAGATCTTGTTTGGACCTGACCTGTTGGTGTTTTTTCTATGCTACCTTGGTAAGGTTTATCTTCTCATTCAAGATAAGGGAGACAAACTAAATGGATGACAGAATAATTTTCGTTCCTTTCGAAAATTTCAAGGGAAATTCTTTCTCTGTTTCCTCCAATCAGAAATGGTTTCCACCTGTATGGAGACCCAATCAATATTGGAATAAAGGGAAAACAATCCAATCCGCCTGCTGTTGAATTAAAGACAACATGAAGGGTACACCCCGATACGGGACAAGGGATACAAACTAGAGTTCAATGTTTTTTCTCCTAGAGGCAGGTTTCTGCTTTCAAGATTATCTGCAGATCAGTCAAAAAGAGAGACGTTCTTACGCTGTGTAAGAGACCTTCCCAACCTGGGAGTGATTTTTCCACTTGCAATACCGGAACAGGGTTGGGGGTTTTACTCCAATTTGTTTGTGGTCCCTAAACAAATGAGGGAACCTTCAGACCAATTTTAGATCTCAAGAGCCTAGACAAATTTTTTTCAGAGTACTGTCCTTTAAGATGGAAACTACCTCCACGTACCTCCACGTCACCATTCATAAGAATCATCTCGAGCTTATAAGGTTTGCCTTTCTGGACACATATTATCAGTTCTTGGCTCTTACCTTCGGTCTTGCCACAGCTCCTAGAATTTTCACAAAGGTTCTGAGATCAGTTGCCGGTGCTTAGGTTAAGGGACATTGCTGTGGCGTCCTATCTGGACGATATCCTAGTCCAGGCGCCATCATTAGATCAAGCAAGATTCCACTCGGACTTGGTGTTATCCTTCTTTCGTTTTCACGAGTGTTATCCTTCTTACGTTTTCACGGGTGGAAGGTTTATTTAGAGGAGAGTTCCTTAGTCCCAAATACAAGAGTAACTGTCTTGGGAACTATAATAGATTCCCTATCAATGTAGATTTTTCTGATGGAAGTCAGGTAATCAAAGCTTATCGATACTTGTTGATTCCTTCAGTTCCCTCCTCGGCCATTAGTGGTTCAGTGCGGGGAGGTAATCAGGCTAATAGTGGTGGCAATGGACAACTTACCGTTTGTTCAGTTCCACCTCAGATCTCTGCAGTTAAGTATACTCCGGCAAATGGAACAGAGATTATACGGATTTGTCTCCTCAAATACTACTGGAGGAGACAAGGGGTTCTCGTCAATGGTGGTTGTCTCTGGATCATCTTTCCCAGGGAACCTGCTTTCGCAGATCATCTTGGTTGATTGTGACAACAGATGCCAGCCTTCTAGGGTGGGGAGCAGTCTGGGGCTCCCTAAAGACTCAGGGAATTTGGACTCAGTTGTAGTCTGCTCTTCCTGTAAACATTTTGGAGCTGAGAGCGATCTTCAATGCTCTTCTGGCCTGGCCCCAGTTGGCCTCGGTTCAGTTAATCAGGTTCCAGTTGGACAACATAACATTCAGTGGCTTACATCAATCATCAAGGAGGAACGAGGAGTTCCTTAGCAATGACAGATGTAACCAAAATAATTCAGTGGGCGGAGGCCCATTCTTGCTGTCTGTGGGCGATCCACATCCCAGGGGTTGATAACTGGTAGGTGACTTCCTGAGCAGGCAGACCTTTCATCCAGGAGAGTGGGAACTCCATCCGGAAGGGTTCTCCAGCCTGATTCTCAAGTGGGGTCAGCCGGAATTAGATCTCATGGCATCTCGACAGAATGCCAAGCTCCTGAGATACGGGTCGAGGTCCAGGGACCTCCAAGCGGAACTGATAGATGCTCTGGCGGGTGCCTTGGACCTTCAGTCTAGCATACCTATTTCCTCCGTTTACGCTTCTTCCTTGGGTCATTGCTCGAATCAAGCAGGAGAGTGCTTCGTGATCCTCATTGCACCAGCTTGGCCTCGCAGGATTTGGTATGCAGATCTGTCATCCCTGCCACCTTGGAGACTTCCGTTGAGGAAGGACCTTCTAATTCAAGGGCCCTTCCTTCTCCCAAATCTAGTTTCTCTGAAGCTGACTGCTTGGAGATTGGACGTTAAATTCTATCCAAGCGAGGTTTTTCTGACTCGGTCATAGAGACCATGATTCAGGCTCGTAAGCCTGTAGCTAGGAAGATTTACCATAAGATATGGCGTAAATATCTCTATTGGTGTGAATCCAAGAGCTACTCATGGAGTAGAGTTAGGATACCTAGGATTTTGTTTTTTCTCCAAGAAGGTTTGGAGAAAGGCTTATCAACTACTTCCCTAAAGGGTCAAATCTCGGCCTTATCTTTTTTATTGCACAAACGTCTGGCCGATGTCCCAGAGGTTCTATCTTTTTGCCAGGCCTTGGTCAGGATCAGACCTGTTTTCAAACCAGTTACTCCTCCATGGAGTCTTAATTTAGTTCTCAAAGTTCTTCAAGGGGCTCCGTTTGAGCCTATGCTTTCCTTAGATATTAAAGGTACAGTCAACACCAGAATTTTTGTTGTTTAAAAAAGATAGATAATCCCTTTATTACCCATTCCCCAGTTTTGCAAAACTAACACTGTTATATTAATACACTTTTTACTTCTGTGACTAACTTGTATCTAAGCATCTTCTGACCGCCCCTAATCACATGAATTTTAGTTATTATCTATTGACTTGCATTTTAGCCAATTAGTGCAGTGTCTGCCACTAGCCATGAGCATGATCACAGTGCTATCTATATGGCCTACATGAGCTTGCTTCAAGGGCTTAGAAATTATCATATGTGCCTTCCTAGGTTTGCTTTCAACTAGAATACCAAGAGAACAAAGCAAAGTTGTTGATAAAAGTAAATTGAAAAGTTGTTTAAAATTACATGCCCTATTTGAAAAATAAGTTTTTTTTTGGACTTGACTGTCCCTTTAAGTTGATATCTTGGAAAGTTTTATATCTTGTTGCTATTTCTTCTGCTAGAAGAGTGCCAGAGCTCTCGGGATTGCAGTATGAGTCTCCTTACCTTATTTTCCATTCAGATAAGGTAGTTTTACGTACTAAAATAGGATTTCTTCCTAAGGTTGTTTCTGATCGGAACATTAATCAGGAGATTGTTGTTCCGTCCTTCTGTCCTAATCCTTCTTCTCAGAAGGAACGTCTCCTACACAATTTGGACGTGGTCCGTGCTTTGAAGTTTTACCTGCAGGCGACTAAGGACTTTCGTCAGTCGTCTTCTTTGTTTGTGTTTTTTTCAGGAAAACATAAGGGACAGAAAGCTACGGCTACTTTTCTTTCTTTTTGGCTGAAGAGTATCATACAGTTTGCATGTGAGACTGCTGGACAGCAGCTGTCAGAGAGAATTACGGCTCATTCCACGAGGGCTGTTGCTTCCTCATGGGTGTTCAAAGATGAGGCTTCTGTGGAACAGATTGCAAGGTGCAATTTGGTCCTCTCTTCCCACTTTTTTAAAGTTCAACAAATTTGACACTTTTGCCTTGGCTGAGGCCGCTTTTTGGAGAAAGGTTCTTCAAGCAGTGGTGCCTTCCGTTTAGGTTCCCTGTCTTGTCCCTCCCGTATCATCTGTGTACTCTAGCTTGGGTATTGAATCCCATTAGTAATTAGATGATCCGTGGACTCATTGTGTCTTAAAAAAGAAAAGAAAATGTATTCTTACCTGATAAATTTGTTTCTTTTTTGACACGATGAGTCCACGGCCCACCCTGTGTTTTTAGACAGGTTGTGGGTTATTGTAAACTTCAGACACCTCTGCACCTTGGCTTTTCCTTTCTCATCCTAACTTCGGTTGAATGACTGGAGTGGGAGGGAAGGGATGAGCTATTTAACAGCTCTGCTGTGGTGCTCTTTGCCTCCTCCTGCTGACCAGGAGGTGAATATCCCATTAGTAATTAGATGATCCGTGTACTCATCGTGTAAAAAAATAAATACATTTATCAGGTAAGCATAAATTTTCCCCTCATCCATGATTTTTGCTATGAGCTGGATATTCTAGTTGAGAATTACTGTTCCAGACTGTTGCTTTCATAACCTAAACGTGCATGTTATATTTTTTTTACATATATACTAATATAGAAGAAACGCTTCACTGGCAGCAGAGTCTTTCCCTTGGTGCATCTGCTTGGACCATAGATTATGAGTTGGGAACAGTGCTTTATGAAACTTATCGGCAAATGCAAGATGGGGAGGCTTGCAGGTAATATGTTTTGATATTTCATTTTTATTAAAACAAAAAAGTGTTATACAAAAACATTTAAAACATTAGGGTCAGCTATACTTTTAGGATTTAAGAACTGATTGCATCATACAGATACTTTTTAAAAATATTATGAAACTAATTAAAAACAAAACCCTTGAGTCCTTCTTAACTAGCTCAGGTAGCTAGTGTAGCTTTCTAAAAAATGTTATTGCTTGGTATAATATTGAATATGGAAGAAGTTAAATGCATTTATTTCAGTCCTGTATTTACATAGCTCTAGATTTGCTTCCTTCTTTGGCACTTTCACAGGGTTTATGTCTCGAGCCATAAACTGAGTTTGTGTGTGAGATTCCCAAGCATTATACATGGTGCCGATTATTTGTTCAGTCTTCCGCTTATAACATCATGATAAAAACTAAAGTATCATTGGTCTGCTCATAGGTGCTCCAGTATCCTCTATGGAGGAAGTATCTCATGTTACTTTTTCATTAAAACTAAAAAAATGGTGCATAGTTAGAGGGGAATTATTATTATAAATACATAATACCTGCTTGTAAAATATATTTTTTAAATACTTAAAAGAATATGAAGCACAATTTTTTATTTCATGATTCAGATAGAGCATGCAACTTTCTAATTTACTTATATTATCAAAACATTTTCGTTCTCTAGGGTATCTTTATTTGAAAATGCAGGAATGTAAAGCCATGGAGTCGGCTATTCAAATAAAATTACCAAGGAAGGTAGAAAAATTGATAATAGGAGTAAATTAGAAAATTGCTTAAAATTGCTGCTCTATCTGAATCATGAAAGAAAAAAAATTGGTTTTCATATCCCTTTAATTTGATTATTTTTCAGTCCAGAGTCATTCTTTTATCTCTTGATGTTTCTCTACAGCAGGGTTGGTCATCTTACATCGCATGGGTCAGATGAGGTCCTCTACGCTATATACTTTTAGTTTTTAAACTCTTATTCAGTCAAATAAATCTTAAAATGCATATGTTCATGTTTGGGTAACACTTTTTTAATGATTCATTTGCAGGATAAAGAGCTCAGAATGTGCCAAAATTGCACAAGAGAAGAGAGATGCGGAAAGTTCGTTTACATTTCTGCCACAGTTAATTGCCAAACCTGGAATTGTGGTGAACTTCACTGCAACTGCACTAAGTAACAGCTCGGTATGGCTGACAAATTCCTTACTTCTGATGGGCTAGCTGGCAGTGGTTCATAAACATTTGTAAAATACATGATATGCATCACTTGGTTAGATTAACTGCTAGAACCTAAACGGTAGAAATGGTTATTTATATTTGTTAGGTTAGTTGAGGTTATATTGTACAAATGCACATTCTTAATAAACATTGCCCCTGTTTTGTTTTAACAGATAAAATACATTACACTAATGAATCCTTCTTCCTTTCCTGTGATGGTACAACTCCTACCTCTGTCCCATTATCCTAATCCTCAAGCTGCTTTACGCCTGCTCAGCAAATGGTATGAACGTTATTATTTTCTTATAAAACCGAATTCAGTCATTTATAATTGATTTTTACTGCAATTGTTTTTCAATAGCCAAACTCCTGCCTTTTGCTTTCTTTGGATGAGCCAAGCTGGGTTATAGTCCAGGGACAGCAAGGCTAGCCAATCAGTGACAGATATGTATTAGGGTTAACTTTGCTACATCAGTATTGATAAGATGCATTTCAAGTTCTAAAATCTGAAAATTAGAAATTGATCAATTTTCATGTATAATTTACATGAAAAGGGCAAAATAAATAATAGAATTGACATTCTAATAATGTTAACATATTACAAAGATGTTTCATTAACATTTTATATTAAACTCAATGTGTTTACTGCCCCTTTTTAATGCTTGCAATTAGTTTCTTCTATAAGATACAACGAGTCCACGGATTCATCCTTTACTTGTGGGATATTATCCTCCTGCTAACAGGAAGTGGCAAAGAGCACCACAGCAGAGCTGTCTATATAGCTCCTCTCTTGACTCCACCCCCAGTCATTCTCTTTGCCTACTCTAAGCACTAGGAAGGGTAAAGTGAAAGAGGTGATAAAATGTTAGTTTTTATTTTCTTCAAGCAAGAGTTTTTTTTATTTTAAATGGTACCGGTGTGTACTATTTTCCCTCAGGCAGCAGATGGATGAAGACTTCTGCCTGGAGGCTGATGATCCAGTGCAGTTCCCACAGAATGGCTGAGGAGTACTTAAGAAACTTCAGTGTGAGGAACGTTTTTCATGCTATAAGCAGTGAGGTATGTTCAGTCATTTTTTTCCGGAGAGACTGTGTTATTTCAGAATTGGCTGACAGTATCCCAATGAGGGAGAGGGTAAGCAGTAATCCTAAAGTATAAAGAGGGGTATTACTGAGCTTGCATATATGGGCAATATAAAAATGGTTGACACTGATGTTAGAATGTTTGTGGGCAAACGTTTACATGTCTGGGAGTGCAGATAACGTTTTTAAAGGAGAGACGTTTTTATGCTTTATTAAGAAGGGTACACATGGCTTCATTTATGGGTATATGAACCCACATGGCTAGGTTTTAAACCGCTCTGGTGTGGTTAATTTAGGCTTTGAGACATCGAGTGAGATGGGCGGGGCCTATTTTCGCGCCTCAGTTGCGCAATTGTTTTTCTCACGCAAGCAGCAAGCTCCAAATCCGGTGGGCCTTTGTGAGCTGTATTGGGCCAAATCGAAGGTTTAACCCTGTTTTACAGACCCCTGAGGGCAGGTAGGTGCTTTTTATTTAAATAAATGTTTTATAATTTTCCGTTTTTTTCTGGTAAGGGTTAAGTATTCCTTTCCTTGTGGGGCAAACTTAGCTGCAGAGTTGGGATGCTTTGATCATAAAATTAATTTTATTGTTTTCAAGCAGTTTTGTAAAAATTGTATGCTTTTTTTTCTCTCAAAGGCGCAGTACCGTTTTTTTTTTCAGATTGTTATTTTTTCACTAAATAAAGTGTTTTCAAGCCTGTTTGTGGCCATTACTAGCCCTTAACATGTCATGTCATGACATTGAAGAAAGCCAACATTCCATGTGTTTAGAAGCCATTGTGGAACCCCCACTTAAAATGTGTCCCTCATGTACTGAAAGGGCCTTACATTGCAAAGAACATATTTTAGCTGATAAAAGTATGTCTCAGGATGATTCTCAGTCAGAAGGGAATCAGGTTATGCCATCTACTTCTCCCCAAGTGTCATAACCTTTAACGTCCGCAAAAGCGACACCAAGTACTTCTAGTGCGTCTAATTCTTTCACCCTGCAAGATATGGCCGCAGTTATGTCTACTACCCTCACAGAGGTATTATCTAAACTGCCTGGTTTGCAGGGGAAGCGCAGTAGGTCCGGTATATGAGTAAATGCTTAGCCCTCAGATGCTTTATTAGCCATCTCCGATGTACCCTCACAATGTTCTGAATTGGGGGTGGGGGAATTGCTGTCTGAGGGAGAGCTTTCTGATTCAGGAAAGATGTTCCCTCAAACAGACTCAGATATGACGGCTTTTAAGTTTAAGCTTGAACACCTCCGCTTGTTGCTCAGGGAGGTTTTAGCGACTCTGGATGATTGTGACCCTATTGTAATTCCACCAGAGAAATTGTGTAAAATGGATAGATATCTAGAGGTTCCTACTTACACTAATGTTTTTCCGGTCCCTAAGAGGATTTCGGACATTGTTACTAAGGAATGGGATAGACCAGGCATTCCGTTCTCTCCCCCTCCTACTTTTAAGAAAATGTTTCCCATATCTGACACCATTCGGGATTCGTGGCAGACGGTCTCTAAGGTGGAGGGAGCTATTTCTACCCTAGCTAAGCGTACAACTATACCTATTGAGGACAGTTGTGCTTTCTAAGATCCTATGGATAAAAAATTAGAGGGTCTTCTAAAGAAAATATTTATTCATCAGGTTTTCTTCTGCAACCTTTAGCGTGCATTGTTCCTGTAACTACTGCAGCTGCTTTTTGGTTCGAGGCTCTTGAGGAGGCTCTTAAGGTTGAGACCCCATTAGATGATATTTTAGATAGAATTAAGGCTCTCAAGCTAGCTAATTCTTTTATTACAGATGCCGCTTTTCAACTGGCTAAATTAGCGGCAAAGAATTCAGGTTTTGCCATTTTAGCGCGTAGAGCGTTATGGCTTAAGTCCTGGTCTGCTGATGTGTCCTCAAAATCTAAGCTATTAGCTATTCCTTTCAAGGGTAAGACCCTATTCGGGCCTGAACTGAAGGAGATAATATCCGACATCACTGGAGGAAAAAGCCATGCCCTTCCTCAGGATAAGACAAATAGAATGAGGGCCAATCAAAATAATTTTCATTCCTTTCAAAACTTCAAACGTGGTCCCACTACCTCCTCCCCTGCCACAAAGCAGGAGGGGAATTTTGCTCAATCCAAGTCAGTCTGGAGACCTAACCAGACCTGGAATAAAGGTGAACAGGCCAAGAAGCCCGCTGCTGCTACCAAGACAGCATGAAGGGGCAATCCCCGTTCCGGGACAGGATCTAGTGGGGGCAGGCTTTCTCTCTTCGCTCAGGCTTGGGCAAGAGACGTTCAGGATTCTTGGGCATTAGAAATTGTGACCCAGGGGTATTTTCTAGAATTCAAAGATTCTCCTCCAAGTGGGAGATTTCATCTTTCACGGTTGTCTGTAAACCAGACAAAAAGAGAGGCGTTCTTACGCTGTGTAGAAGAGCTATATACTATGGGGGTAATCTGCCCAGTTCCAAAAGCAGAACAGGGGCAGGGGTTTTACTTCAATTTGTTCGTGGTTCCCAAAAAAGAAGGAACCTTCAGACCGATTTTAGATCTCAAGATCCTAAACAAATTTCTCAGAGTCCCATCCTTCAAGATGGAGACCATTCGGACAATTTTACCAATGATCCAGGAGGGTCAATATATGACCAGCGTGGATTTGAAGGATGCATATCTTCACATTCCTATCCACATAGATCATCACCAGTTCCTCAGGTTCGTCTTCCTGGACAAGCATTACCAGTTTGTGGCTCTTCCTTTTCGGGTTGGCCACAGCTCCCAGTATTTTCACAAAAGTGCTAGTGTCCCTTCTGGCGGTTCTAAGGCCGCGGGGCATAGCAGTGGCGCCCTATCTGGACGATATCTTGATTCAGGCATCAACTTACCAACTAGCCAAATCCCACACGGACATCGTGTTGGCTTTTCTAAGATCTCACGGGTGGAAGGTGAACATAAAGACGAGTTCACTTGTCCCTCTCACAAGATTTCCATTCCTGGTAACTGATAGACTCGGTAGACATGAGAATTTTTCTGACAGGGGTCAGAAAATCAAAGATCTTAACCACCTGCCAAGCTCTTCATTTCATTCCTCGGCCGTCAGTGGCTCAGTGTATGGAGGTAATTGGATTAATGGTAGCGGCAATGGACATAGTTCCGTTTGCTCGCTTGCATCTCAGACCACTGCAACTATGCATGCTCAGACAGTGGAATGGGGACTATGCAAATTTATCTCCTCAGATAAATCTGGATCAAGAGACCAGAGACTCTCTTCTTTGGTGGTTGTCACAGGATCATCTGTCCCAGGGAATGTGTTTCCGCAGGACAGCATGGGTCATAGTGAGGATGGACGCCAGCCTATTGGGTTGGGGTGCAGTCTGGAATTCCCTAAAGGCACAGGGTGTGTGGACTCAGGAGGAGGCTCTCCTTCCAATAAATATTCTAGAACTGAGAGCGATATTCAACACGCTTCAGGCATGGCCTCAGCTGGCTTCGGCCAAATTCATAAGATTCCAGTCGGACAATATCACGACTGTAGCATATATCAATCATCAAGGGGGAACAAAGAGTTCTCTAGCGATGATAGAGGTTTCCAAAATAATTTGATGGGCAGAGACTCACTCTTGCCATCTATCAGCAATCTATATCCCAGGAGTGGAGAACTGGGAAGCGGATTTTCTAAGTCGACAGACTTTTCATCCGGGGGAGTGGGAGCTCCATCCAGAGGTGTTTGCACAATTGATTCATCAATGGGGCACACCAGAATTGGATCTGATGGCATCTCGTCAGAATGCCAAACTTCCTTGTTACGGGTCCAGATCGAGGGAACCTCAAGCAGTAATGATAGATGCTCTAGCAGTACCTTGGTCGTTCAACCTGGCTTATGTGTTTCCTCCTTTTCCTCTCCTTCCTCGTCTGATTGCCAGAATCAAACAGGAGAGGGCTTCGGTAATTTAGTTAGCACCTGTGTGGCCACGCAGGACTTGGTATGCAGACCTGGTGGAAATGTCATCTCTTCCACCATGGACTCTGCCACTGAGACAGGACCTTCTGATTCAAGTTCCGTTCCAGCATCCAAATCTAGTTTCTCTGCGGCTGACTGCTTGGAGATTGAACACTTGATTTTATCCAAGCGGGGTTTCTCTCAGTCGGTCATAGATACCTTGATTCAGGCTCGAAAGCCTGTCACTAGGAAAATATATCATAAGATATGGCATAAATATATTTTTTGGTGCGAATCCAAAGGCTTCTCCTGGAGTAAAATCAGGATTCCTAGGATTTTGTCTTTTCTCCAAGAGGGATTGGAGAAAGGATTATCAGCTAGTTCCCTAAAGGGACAGATGTCTGCTTTATCAATTCCACTGCACAAGCGTCTGGCAGATGTTCCAGACGTTCAGTCGTTCTGTCAGGCTTTAGTTAGAATCAAGCCTTTGTTTAAACCAGTTGCTCCGCCATGGAGTTTGAATTTAGTTCTTAAAGTTCTTCAAGGGGTTCCGTTTGAACCTATGCATTCCATAGATATTAAGCTTCTATCTTGGAAAGTCCTGTTTTTAGTTGCTATCTCTTCGGCTCGAAGAGTTTCTGAACTATCTGCATTGCAATGCGACTCGCCTTATCTTGTTTTCCATGCTGATAAGGTGGTTTTGCGTACCAAACCTGGATTCCTTCCTAAGGTTGTTACTAATAGGAATATCAATCAGGAAATTGTTGTTCCTTCTCTGTGTCCTAATCCTTCCTCTAAGAAGGAGCGTCTGTTGCACAACTTGGACGTGGTTCGTGCTTTGAAGTTTTACTTGCAAGCAACCAAAGATTTCCGTCAAACATCTTCTTTGTTGTCTATTTTGGAAAACGTAGAGGTCAAAAAGCTACGGCTACCTCTTTCTTTTTGGCTGAAAAGCATCATCCGTTTGGCATACAAAACTGCTGAACAGCAACCCCCTGAAAGGATTACAGCTCACTCTACTAGAGCAGTGGCTTCCACTTGGGCTTTTAAAAATGATGTTGAACAGATTTGTAAGGCTGCGACTTGGTCTTCGCTTCATAACTTTTCCAAATTTTACAAATTTGATACTTTTGCTTCTTCGGAGGCTATTTTTGGGAGAAAAATTCTTCAAGCCAGTGGTGCCTTCTGTTTAACCATCTGTCTTGTCCATCCCGTTCATCTGTGTCCTGTAACTTTGGTATTGTATCCCACAAGTAAAGGATGCATCCGTGGACTCGTCGTACCTTATAGAAGAAAATTAAATTTATGCTTACCTGATAACTTAATTTCTTCTATGGTACGACGAGTCCACGGCCCGTCCTGTCATTTTAAGACAGATTATGTTTTTTTTATTTTAAACTTCAGTCACCTCTGCACCTTTTAGTTTCTCCTTTTTCTTCCTGTACCTTCAGTCAAATGACTGGGGGGTGGAGCTAAGGGAGGAGCTATATAGACAGCTCTGCTGTGGTGCTCTTTGCCACTTCCTGTTAGCAGGAGGATAATATCCCACAAGTAAAGGATGAATCCGTGGACTCGTCGTACCATAGAAGAAATTAATTTATCAGGTAAGCATAAATTTACTTTTTGGACATGGCGCAGGCACTTACTTTGAAGCATGTGGCAGAGACTGAATTAACCCATTATGTACCTGCTTGTCAGGTTTGATGGGGTTAATTTATTTGGATGTTGGCTCTCTTCTTTCATGTAATTGGCAAGAGTCCATGAACTAGTGATGTATGGGATATACATTCCTACCAGGAGGGGGCAAAGTTTCCCAAACCTCAAAATGCCTATAAATTCACCTCCCACCATTAATTCAGTTTTACAAACTAAAAGCTTGCTAAAGCTAGCTTAAAGGGACAGTCTACACCAGAATTTTTATTGTTTTAAAAGATAGATAATCCCTTTATTACCCATTCCCCAGTTTTGCATAACCAACACAGTTATAATAATCTACTTTTAACCTCTGTGATTATCTTGTATCTAAGCCTCTGCAAACTGCCCCTTTATTTCAGTTCTTTTGACAGACTTGCAGTTTAGCCAATCAGTGCCTGCTCCCAGATAACTTCACGTGCACGAGCACAGTGTTATCTATATGAAATACGTGAACTAACACCCTCTAGTGGTGAAAAACTGTTAAAATGCATTCTGAAAAGAGGTGGCCTTCAAGGTCTAAGAAATTAGCATATGAACCTCCTAGGTTAAGCTTTCAACTAAGAATACCAAGAGAACAAAGCAAAATTGGTGATAAAAGTAAATTGGAAAATTGTTTAAAATTACATGCTCTATCTGAATCATGAAAGTTTATTTTGGCCTAGACTGTCCCTTTAAAGTTTATTGGAAACTCATTGCAGTGTATTAGAATGAAGTGTTGTGTCTCCCTTATCTGTCAGTTTTCGCTGTGTGCGATCCGATTCACTTTTAGGCTGTGTTAAGGACACTTTGCAGTAGCAATTACTGGAGGCGTATTCAGGAAGTAGGCGGCTCTTTTTTTGCACCTTCTGTAGCACAGTAGTTTCTATCCGTTCACGTGAGTGCCTCACAGACCGCAGTAGATACGGACCGATGTCGGCTACCTGCGCAGAGATTGTCCTGACTTAGTTCAACTCAGTACACGCTAGTATTCAGGTAGGCACCTCAGTCGAGGCTGAGGTGTGGAGGTTTGCAGAGGTTGAGCATGTTTTTTGCTCTGTTTAGTACTTAAAGGGACACTGTACCCAAATTTTTTCTTTCATGATTCAGATAGAGCATGCAATTTTAAGCAACTTTCTAATTTACTCCTATGATCAAATTTTATTCATTCTCTTGGTATCTTTATTTTAAAGGCAAGAATTTAAGTTTAGATGCCAGCCCATTTTTGGTGAACAACCTGGGTTGTCCTTGCTGATTGGACAGCACCAATTAACAAGTGCTGTCCATGGTTCTGAACCACAAATTGGCTGGCTCCTTAGCTTAGATGCCTTCTTTTTCAAATAAAGAAAGCAAGAGAACGAAGAAAAATTGATAATAGGAGTAAATTAGAAAGTTGCTTAAAATTGCTTTCTCTATATGAATCACAAGAGAAAAAAATTGGGTTCAGTGTCCCTTTAATAAACGTTGCAGTCTGAAGTTTACAATTTTTCCATTCTGTGGGGATTAATACTCTTGGTGAAGGGTTCTTCATATAGATATGATTTCTTGTTTTTTTTGCGTTAATAGCAAACTTCCTTAAAGAGATATCGCAGTTGATTTTTTTTTTTTTAACTGTTTCTTTTGCCATGTCTGATATTGAGCAGGAGTCTGCTCCCATGAATGCATGCCTTTTGTGCTTGGAAGGTCATATTGCTGCTCTTGCTTCTCCTATGCAATTTTGTTCCTCATGTGTTAAAAAAACATTACAATACAAAGAAAAGGTTTTTTTGGCGAGCTAAATGTCTCTCAGGATGATGCTGTTCAGACAATGCCACAACTTGCTCCTGTAACGTCCCAAGCTTCAATGGCATCACATGCAGTGCCCTGCGGTTCCTCTAAATTTCCTTGAGGAGTTTATTTGCAAGCAGAAATAGCTGCTCAGGTATCCTCAGCGGTATCTGCAGCATTAGCTGCTTTTCCTATGTTAAAAGGAGAACGCGAGAGGAAGATTAGAGATTCTGATTGTAAGGTTTCTGTTCCAGCGTCTGCTTCCCAGGTTGCTCTTTTTCAAAAACCTGATGAGGAAGATACGTCAGGAGCCTCTGAGGGTGAAATCTCAGATTCGGACAGTATAATTCCTTTGTCTAATACTGAAGTTGTTACCTTCAGATTTAAGCTTGAACAGCTTTGTGTACTATTAAAGGAGGTTTTGGCTACTCTGGAAGACTGATACCCCTGTCGTTGTCAATCCTAAGAAATCAAGTAAACTTAAGTTACTTTGATGTTCTTTCCTCGTTGTACGTTTTTCCGATTTCTGACCATTTTACGGAGATTATTTCACAGGAATGGGAGAAACCAGTCTCCTATTTTTAAAAAGATGTTTCCTGTTGCTGACACCATTAAAGAGACATGGCACACTGTGCCTAAAGTAGAAGGGGTCATTTCTACCCTGGCCAAGAGAACTACTATTCCTATTGAGGATAGCTGCTCTTTTAAGGATCCTATGGACAAAAAGCTGGAGGCCTATTTGAAGAAGATATATGTTCATCAAGGTCTCTTATGGCAACCTACAGTGTGTATTGCCACTGTGACAACCGCGGCGTCCTACTGGTTTGATGCCTTGTCTGAGTCTCTTCAGGTAGAATCTTTCTTGGATGAAATTCAAGACAAGATTAAGGCTCTTAAGCTAGCAAATTCCTTTTTTTCTGATGCTATCATGCAGGTTATTAGACTGGGAAATAAGACTTCTGTCTTTGCCGTGCTAACCCGCAGAGCATTGTGGCTGAAGTCCTGGTTAGCTGATGTTTCCTCTAAGGTCAAGCTTTTGGCAATTCCCTACAAGGGTAAGACCTTATTTGGATGTGGTCTGGCAGAAATAATTTCTGATATCACAGGTGGAAAAGGGTCTTTTCTACCGCAGGATAAGAAGAATAGACCTAAAGGTTGTCAGAGTAATTTTCGTTCCTTTCGTAACTTCAGCGGAGAGTCTTCCACTTCTTCTTCCAAGCAGGAACAGTCCAAGACTTCTTGGAGACCTAATCATACTTGGAACAAGGGAAAGCATGCAAAGAAACCCGCAGCAGAGTCTTAGTTAGCATGAAGGGTTTTCCCCCGATCCGGGATCAGATCAAGTAGGGGCAGACTTTCTCATTTTTCTCATTCATGGATACGAGATGTCCCAGATCCCCGGGCTGTGGACAAAGTATCTAAGGGTTACATATTGGAATTCAAGACTTTTCCTTCCAGGGGCAGATTCCACCTCTTAAGAATATCTGCAGACCAGATAAAAAGAGAGGCGTTCTTTTCCCCCTTCCTGATAGTGATCGTTCCGGTTCCATCACAGGAACAGGGTCTAGGTTTCTTTTCCAATCTGTTCGTAGTTCCCAAAAAAGAGGGAGCTGTCCACCCTATTCTAGACTTTAAGGCCACGTTCCGATAAAAATCTCCGCCCGCAAAATCCGGCGACGCCAAATTTTGCGCTGGTTTGGTATCCTATATATACGGCGTAACATAGAAGTTACGCTCGTATATTTCTGCCTTCGGCCGTAGTTTTTTGGCCCATAGACAGGTATACCAAACCAGCGCAGTTTGGTATCCAATATACAGCGTAAGGTCTTACGTGGCGAAAAGTGAGAAATCGTACTCCATTTTCACCTCGTCACAAATTGCAGACGTAGTAAGCCTTACGCTGTGTATTGGAGCCCCGTAACTCCCTAAACTGGCTGCAAAATAAAACCTAACGCCTGCGCAATGTCTTTCTACCTGTCAACCGCGATCCCCCGCCGCATCCCTAATAAAGTATTTAACCCCTAAACTGCCGCTCTCGGACCCCGCCGTCACCTACATTAAATGTCTAACCCCCTAATGTGACCCCCATACACCGCCGCCACCTTCATTAAAATTATTAACCCCTAATGTAATCCCCCTACACCGCCGCCATCTATATTAAATGTATTACCCCCTAAAATACTAAAATGTTCCTACCCTAAACTAAATTACAAATAATTTTTGCATGGCATTGCCCCAAAGTAACCAGCTCTATTACCAGCCCTGAAAAGGGCCTTTTGCGGGGCATTGTCACAAAGTAATCAGCTCTTTTACCTGTAATCTAATCCCCCTACACCGCCGCAACCTATATTAAATATATTAACCCCTAATCTAACCCCCCTACAAAGCCACAACCTATATTAAATATATTAACCCCCCTACACTGCCACAACCTATATTAAATATATTAACCCCTAATCTAATCCCTCTACACCGCCGCCACCTATTTTAAATTATTACCCCCTAATCTAATCCCCCTATACCGCCACCTATATTAAATTTATTAACCCCTAAAATACTAATATTTCCCTACCACTAAACCTAAGTCTAACTCTACAAATAGCCCTGAAAAGGGCCTTTTGCGTGGCATTGCCCCAAAGTAACCAGCTCTATTACCAGCCCTGAAAAGGGCCTTTTGCGGGCCATTGCCCCAAAGTAACCAGCTCTATTACCAGCCCTTAAAAGGGCTTTTTGCGGGGCATTGTCACAAAGTAATCAGCTCTTTTACCTGTAATCTAATCCCCCCTACACCTCCGCCACCTATATTAAATATATTAACACCTAATCTAATCCCCCTACAGTGCCGCCACCTATATTAAATATATTAACCCCTAATCTGACCCCCCTACACCGCCGCCACCTATATTAACTATATTAACCCTAATTACCCTAATTAATCATACAAAGCTCAAACACACTATTCAATCCTTATATAGGCCTACCTGCACACAGGTGTTCAATTAACACCTCTTAGCAACCCCACCTAGAGGTTACTTACTTTATTACAACACACATTAGAATTTTTCCATACTTGTTAGACCTTAATGCAGGATGGCAATTAAAATCAATACAAAAGATATATATACATAGCAATGGTTTATACAGATATCGATAGTGACATGTCACTATCGATATCTGTATAAACCATTGCTATGTAGTTATGCATGCTCAGTCAATGGAACTGACAAGAGACTCTCTTCCGTGGTGACTCTCTCAGGAACATCTGTCTCAGGGCACGTGCTTCCAGAGTCCTTCATGGGTGATTGAGACAACGGATGCCAGCCTCTTGGGCTGGAGAGCAGTCTGGGACTCGTTAAAGGCGCAAGGACTTTGCACTCGGCAGGAGTTGGCTCTCCCCATAAACATCTTGGAGTTGAGAGCAATTTACAATGCTCTGATGGCTTGGCGGTGGAGCCTTCTGTTTAGGTCCACCTGTCTTGTTTTTCCCTCCCTAGTCATCTGTATCCTCTAGCTTGGGTATTGGTTCCCAACATTAATTGATGACGTTGTGGACTCATCATATCTTATGAAAGAAAACAAAATTCATGCTTACCTGATAAATTTATTTATTTCCCGATATGTTGAGTTCACGACCCCACCCGTTTATTTCAGACGGTTAATTTTGACTAAAAACCTCAGACACCTCTGCACCTTTGTGTTTTTCCATTTTCCTTGGTCAATGACTGGCGTTTGTGGGAAAGGGAGTGATACTTAACAGCTTGGCTGTGGTGCTCTTTGCCTCCTCATGCTGGCCAGGAGTGATATTCCCAACAGCAATTGATGACGTTGTGGACCATATCCGAAAAGAAATAAATTTCAGGTAAGCATAACATTTTTATTTGTAGAATTAAGATATTTTAAATTTTTTACTGTCATTTCAATAAATATCTGTTGAACCATTCTGCAAGGCATTTCTTCTGCAGACTTAGGCAATTTTTTTGTGTTGGTTGCTTTGGGTTCTAATACACAGATGTATCCCAAGAATATGAGAGAAAACCATATTTGTTCTCAAAATAAATCCATATCTTCGTATTTAAAAATAATAAATGTGTTTTAAAACAGTTATTTTTATGATTTTCTTTTAAATGTCTAGATCAGGGGTCATCAACCTTGGCTCTCCAGTGGTTTTGGAACTACATTTCCCATGGTGCTCAGACACTTTAAGCTGGCTGAGCATCATGGGAAATGTAGTTTTAAAATATCTGGTGAGCAACGGCCGATGACCCTTGGTCTGGACTATCCGAATTTATTGTTGGGAACACTCAGGTTTTATCTCTTCAGATAGTTTCTAGAGATAGAAGGCAAGTGATTTTTTTAGTATGACCTTGAGACCTTCTACCTCAGTGTTTTTCAACCAGTGTGCCATGGCACACTAGTGTGCCATGAGAGATGCTCAGGTGTGCCACGGCAGACTGACTACAGAGTGACATATTTTTTAAACTTTGCTTGTTTTTTACTCCCAGTGCAGGGGTAGTTTGTAGGAGGCATGGCATAACAGCACAATACATACAGTATGTGTGTGTATGTGTATATATATATATATATATATATATGCTGTATTAGGCTACAATGTGTGATTTTTTTAAAATTTTGGGATGGTGGTGTGCCACAGTATTTTTTAATGTAAAAAAGTATGCCACGGAAAAAAAAAGGTTAAAAATCACTGTTCTACCTAATTCCCTATGAAATTAAACTGTAAAGCAGTATCCTAATGTGTTTTTTTTTTTTTTTTTAATACAGGTATGGTGTAAGTGAGCAAGCTATTGATCTCACAACTGCTGAATTCACACTTCAAAAGCAATGCAATTATGGTGTAAGACATTTTTTTTTATTAAAAATAGAAATCCAAATATTATTTGTACTTTGTAACTTGACAACTTCTTATTGTACCATGAACCATCAAGCTGTACAGCAAGACTATGGCAAGAATCTGAACCTGGGCTGTAAAATAGATGTCTTGGTGCACTATTCTAGCTTATGTGTACTACATTATCTAAAATCTAGACTTAAATTTGTATGTGCATTTTGCTTACGTATTCTTCACAACATATGATTGACAGATATGCCTAAAAGATTAAGGTGTGACAGGCAAAGGGTTGCACTGGTTGCATAAGTTTTTATCGATTTAAATAATCACCAGAGTTTGCAATTTTTTTTTTTTGTCCTCTCCTCACTACAAGTTCAGATATCTAGCAGGGATATATAAAACCTGCCGTTTATTGTGCCATTAATATTGAGTTTATAAACCCTGTTGTGTACTTTGTTCTAATTATTGCATTCATTTTGTGATAACCTTACTCTTGTAGAACCATCAACTTGAAAACTGTACTGTTGAAGTTCTTGAGTTACAACTATTGCCTTGGGAAAGTCAGAGAGTTGGTGTGGTCTTCACTCCGCTTGACTACCGAAAAATTACCTCACTGATCGTAATCAGGTAGTTTTATGTCTCTTTAAATTAGGGAAAATTTGAAATTAACTAACTTGTCATCTTTGCATCATTTTTGTAAGTATGTTAAATGTAGCATGCTTGCAATATTTAAAAAAAAAAAAAAAAAGCCAGCCAAACATAGACTAGTAAATAGCTGTCATCAACTACAAAGCCAAAAAACATTATGTATGCTTACCTGATAAATTCATTTCTCTTGTTAAGTTTATCCAGTCCACGGATCATCCATTACTTATGGGATATTCTCCTTCCCAACAGGAAGTTGCAAGAGGATCACCCACAGCAGAGCTGCTATATAGCTCCTCCCCAAACTGTCATATCCAGTCATTCTCTTGCAAGCCTCAACCAAGATGGAGGTCGTAAGAGGAGTGTGGTGTTTTATACTTAGTTTATTCTTCAATCAAAAGTTTGTTATTTTTAAATGGTGCCGGAGTGTACTGTTTATCTCAGGCAGTATTTAGAAGAAGAATCTGCCTGCGTTTTCTATGATCTTAGCAGAAGTAACTAAGATCCATGGCTGTTCTCACATATTCTGAGGAGTGAGGTAACTTCAGAGAGGGAATGGCGTGCAGGTTTTCCTGCAATAAGGTATGTGCAGTTAATATTTTTCTAGGGATGGAATTTGCTAGAAAATGCTGCTGATACCGAACTAATGTAAGTAAAGCCTTAAATGCAGTGAGAGCGACTGGTATCAGGCTTATTAATAGAGATGCATACTCTTATAAAAATTTAATATAAAACGTTTGCTGGCATGTTTAAACGTTTTTATATGTATTTGGTGATAAAACTTATTGGGGCCTAGTTTTTTTCCACATGGCTGGCTTGAATTTGGCCTAGAAACAGTTTCCTTAGGCTTTCCACTGTTGTAATATGAGTGGGAGGTGCCTATTTTGCCGTTTTTTTGCACAGCAAAAATTACAGACACAGACATCTAGCTTCTTCCTGCATGATCCAGGACATCTCTGGTGGGCTCAAAAGGCTTCAAAGTCGTTTTTGAGGGAGGTAAAAAGCCACAGTAGAGCTGTGGCAGTTGTTGTGACTGTTTGAAAAAAAAAAAAAAAAAAAACGTTTTTGTCTTTTATTATTTTTTGGGTATTAAGGGGTTAATCATCCATTTGCAAGTGGGTGCAATGCTCTGCTAACTTGTTACATACACTGTAAAAATTTCGTTAGTGTAACTGCCTTTTTTCACTGTGATTTCAAATTTTGACAAAATTTGTGTTTCTTAAAGGTGCAGTAACGTTTTTTATATTGCTTGTAAACTTGTTTAAAGTGTTTTCCAAGCTTGCTAGTCTCATTGCTAGTCTGTTTAAACATGTCTGACACAGAGGAAACTACTTGTTCATTATGTTTGAAAGCCATGGTGGAGCCCCATAGGAGAATGTGTACTAAATGTATTGATTTCACCTGAAACAGTAAAGATCAGTTTTTAACTATAAAAGAAATATCACCAGAAGATTCTGACGAGGGGGAAGTTATGCCGACTAACTCTCCCCACGTGTCAGACCCTTCGCCTCCTGCTCAGGGGATGCACGCTAATATGGCGCCAATTACATCAGGGACGCCCATAGCGATTACCTTGCAGGACATGGCTGCAATCATGAATAATACCCTGTCAGAGGTATTATCCAGGTTGCCTGAATTAAGAGGCAAGCGCGATTGCTCTGGGATTAGGAGAAATACAGAGCGCGCAGATGCTGTAAGGGCCATGTCTGATACTGCGTCACAATATGCAGATCATGAGGACGGAGAGCTTCAGTCTGTGGGTGACATCTCTGATTCGGGGAAACCTGATTCAGAGATTTCTAATTTTAGATTTAAGCTTGAGAACCTCCGTGTGTTGCTTGGAGAGGTATTAGCTGCTCTGAATGACTGTAACACAGTTGCAGTACCAGAGAAATTGTGTAGGCTGGATAAATACTATGCGGTACCAGTGTGTACTGATGTTTTTCCTATACCTTAAAGGCTTACAGAAATTATTAGCAAGGAGTGGGATAGACCGGGTGTGCCTTTTTCCCCACCTCCTATATTTAGAAAAATGTTTCCAATAGACGCCACTACACGGGACTTATGGCAGACGGTCCCTAAGGTGGAGGGAGCAGTTTCTACTTTAGCAAAGCATACTACTATCCTGGTTGAGGACAGTTGTGCTTTTTCAGATTCAATGGATAAAAAATTGGAGGGTTACCTTAAAAAATGTTTATTCAACAAGGTTTTATTTTACAGCCCTTGCAGGCATTGCGCCTGTCACGGCCGCGGCGGCATTCTGGTTTGAGGCCCTGGAAGAGGCCACCCATACAGCTCCATTGACTGAAATTATTGACAAGCTTAGAACACTTAAGCTAGCTAACTCATTTGTTTCTGATGCCATTGTTCATTTGACTAAACTAACGGCTAAGAATTCCGGATTCGCCATCCAAGTGCGTAGGCCGCTATGGCTTAAATCCTGGTCAGCTGACGTGACTTCGAAGTCTAAATTACTCAACATTCCTTTCAAGGGGCAGACCTTATTCGGGCCTGGTTTGAAGGAAATTATTGCTGACATTACTGGAGGTAAGGGTCACACCCTTCCTCAGGACAGGGCCAAAGCAAAGGCCAAACAGTCTAATTTTCGTGCCTTTCGAAATTTCAAGGCAGGTGCAGCATCAACTTCCTCCGCTTCAAAACAAGAGGGAACTTTTGCTCAATCTAAGCGGGCCTGGAAACCTAACCAGTCCTGGAACAAAGGCAAGCAGGCCAGAAAGCCTGCTGCTGCCTCTAAGACAGCATGAAGGAACGGCCCCCTATCCGGCGACGGATCTAGTAGGGGGCAGACTTTCTCTCTTCGCCCAGGCGTGGGCAAGAGATGTTCAGGATCCCTGGGCGTTGGAGATCATATCTCAGGGATATCTTCTGGACTTCAAAGCTTCCCCTCCACAAGGGAGATTTCATCTTTCAAGGCTATCTGCAAATCAGATAAAGAAAGAGGCATTCCTACGCTGTGTGCAAGACCTCCTAGTTATGGGAGTGATCCATCCAGTTCCGCGGACGGAACAAGGACAGGGTTTTTATTCGAATCTGTTTGTGGTTCCCAAAAAAGAGGGAACCTTCAGACCAATTTTGGATCTAAAGATCTTAAACAAATTCCTCAGAGTTCCATCTTTCAAAATGGAAACTATTCGGACCATCTTACCCATGATCCAAGAAGGTCAGTACATGACCACAGTGGACTTACAGGATGCCTAACTTCACATACCGATTCACAAAGATCATCATCGGTTTCTAAGGTTTGCCTTTCTAGACAGGCATTACCAATTTGTAGCTCTTCCCTTCGGGTTGGCTACAGCCCCGAGAATCTTTACAAAGGTTCTGGGCTCACTTCTGGCGGTTCTAAGACCGCGAGGCATAGCGGTGGCTCCGTATCTAGACGACATCCTGATACAGGCGTCAAGCTTTCAAGTTGCCAAGTCTCATACAGAGATAGTTCTGGCATTTCTGAGGTCGCACGGGTGGAAAGTGAACGAGGAAAAGAGTTCTCTATCCCCACTCACAAGAGTCTCCTTCTTAGGGACTCTTATAGATTCTGTAGAAATGAAAATTTACCTGACGGAGTCCAGGTTGTCAAAACTTCTAAATGCTTGCCGTGTTCTTCACTCCATTCCGCGCCCTTCGGTAGCTCAGTGTATGGAGGTAATCGGCTTAATGGTAGCGGCAATGGACATAGTGCCATTTGCGCGCCTTCATCTCAGATCGCTGCAATTATGCATGCTGAGTCAGTGGAATGGGGATTACACAGATTTGTCCCCTCTGCTAAATCTGGATCAAGAGACCAGAGATTCTCTTCTCTGGTGGTTGTCTCGGGTACACCTGTCCAAGGGTATGACCTTTCGCAGGCCAGATTGGACAATTGTAACAACAGATGCAAGCCTTCTAGGTTGGGGTGCAGTCTGGAATTCCCTGAAGGCACAGGGATCGTGGACTCAGGAGGAGAAACTCCTTCCAATAAATATTCTGGAGTTAAGAGCGATATTCAATGCTCTTCTGGCTTGGCCTCAGTTAGCAACACTGAGGTTCATCAGATTTCATTCGGACAACATCACGACTGTGGCTTACATCAACCATCAAGGGGGAACCAGGAGTTCCCTAGCAATGTTAGAAGTCTCAAAAATAATTCGCTGGGAAGAGTACCACTCTTGCCACCTGTCAGCAATCCATATCCCAGGCGTGGAGAACTGGGAGGCGGATTTTCTAAGTCGTCAGACTTTCCATCGGGTGAGTGGGAACTCCATCCGGAGGTGTTTGCTCAGTTGATTCATCATTGGGGCAAGCCAGAGTTGGATCTCATGGCGTCTCGCCAGAACGCCAAGCTTCCTTGTTACGGATCCAGGTCAAGGGACCCAGAAGCGACGCTGATAGATGCTCTAGCAGCGCCTTGGTTCTTCAACCTGGCTTATGTGTTTCCACCGTTTCCTCTGCTCCCTCGACTGATTGCCAAAATCAAACAGGAGAGAGCATCTGTGATTCTGATAGCACCTGCGTGGCCACGCAGGACTTGGTATGCAGACCTAGTGGACATGTCATCCTTTCCACCATGGACTCTGCCTCTAAGACAGGACCTTCTGATACAAGGTCCTTTCAATCATCCAAATCTAATTTCTCTGAGACTGACTGCATGGAGATTGAACGCTTGATTCTATCAAAGTGTGGCTTCTCCGAGTCAGTCATTGATACTTTAATACAGGCACGAAAGCCTGTTACCAGGAAAATCTACCACAAGATATGGAGTAAATATCTTTGTTGGTGTGAATCCAAGAATTACTCATGGAGTAAGGTTAGGATTCCTAGAATATTGTCTTTTCTCCAAGAGGGCATGGACAAAGGATTATCAGCTAGTTCCTTAAAGGGACAGATTTCTGCTCTGTCTATTCTTTTGCACAAGCGTCTGGCAGAGGTTCCAGACGTCCAGGCATTTTGCCAGGCTTTGGTTAGAATTAAGCCTGCCTTTAAACCTGTTGCTCCCCCGTGGGGCTTAAACTTGGTTCTTAAAGTTCTTCAAGGAGTTCCGTTTGAACCCCTTCATTCCATTGATATTAAACTTTTATCTTGGAAAGTTCTGTTTTTGATGGCTATTTCCTCGGCTCGGAGAGTCTCTGAGCTATCTGCCTTACAATGTGATTCTCCTTATCTGATTTTTCATGCAGATAAGGTAGTCCTGCGTACCAAACTTGGGTTTTTACCTAAGGTGGTTTCTAACAAGAATATCAATCAAGAGATTGTTGTTCCATCATTGTGTCCTAATCCTTCAAAGAAGGAACGTCTTTTACATAATCTGGACGTAGTCCGTGCCTTGAAGTTTTACTTACAAGCTACTAAAGATTTTCGTTAAACATCTACCCTGTTTGTCGTTTACTCTGGACAGAGGAGAGGTCAAAAAGCTTCGGCAACCTCTCTTTCCTTTTGGCTTCGGAGCATAATACACCTAGCCTATGAGACTGCTGGACAGCAGCCCCCTGAAAGGATTACAGCTCATTCTACTAGAGCTGTGGCTTCCACCTGGGCCTTTAAAAATGAGGCCTCTGTTGAACAGATTTGCAAGGCCGCGACTTGGTCTTCGCTTCACACTTTTTCCAAATTTTCCAAATTTGATACTTTTGCTTCTTTGGGGGCTGTTTTTGGGAGAAAGGTTCTTCAGGCAGTGGTTCCTTCCGCTTAATCCTGCCTTGTCCCTCCCATCATCCGTGTACTTCAGCTTTGGTATTGGTATCCCATAAGTAATGGATGATCCGTGGACTGGATACACTTAAAAAGAGAAAACATAATTTATGCTTACCTGATAAATTTATTTCTCTTGTAGTGTATCCAGTCCACGGCCCGCCCTGTCCTTTTAAGGCAGGTCTAAATTTTAATTAAACTACAGTCACCACTGCACCCTATGGTTTCTCCTTTCTCTGTTTGTTTTCAGTCGAATGACTGGATATGACAGTTAGGGGAGGAGCTATATAGCAGCTCTGATGTGGGTGATCCTCTTGCAACTTCCTGTTGGGAAGGAGAATATCCCATAAGTAATGGATGATCCGTGGACTGGATACACTACAAGAGAAATAAATTTATCAGGTAAGCATAAATGATGTTTTTTATGGTGGTGAGAGTCCACAAACCATTATTCTTCTCTACCACTAGGAGGAGGTAAAGATTCCCAAACCCAAAGAGATATATAACCCCCCCCCCCCCGTACAACTGACTTGTTACAACTGACTTAGTAGCTCTTGATAGGAGCGCTGTTAGTAATATATCAACACAATCTTCCTGCAGTACAAATATAATCACTTTTCACAATATTTATCACTATTCAGAAGTTCACCTATTTATTAAATCATTACCCTTTCTTTCTATATTAACCAGTGTCGTGTTCACATTGGTATGTTGTTACACATCCCTAGACATGTATGTTGTTACACATCCCTAGAAATATAAATAATGTTCAAATATATCTATTGATATTGTAATTAATCTATCCATAACTTAAACAGATACTAAACCCAAATTTAGCAGGAATGTATAGCTAAGTAGCCGGCCCGTTTTAGTTTCAGTACCATGGCTAGTGTTTTGTTATTGGTGGCTACATTTAGCCACCAATAAGCAATCGTAACCCAGGTTCTGAACCAAAAATGGGCCGACTCCTAAGCTTTAGATGCCTGCTCATTAAATAAAAATAGCAAGAAAACGAAGTAAAATTTATAATAGGAGTAAATTAGAAAGTTACCTAAAATTGCATGCTCTATCTGAATTATTAAAGAAAAATTTTGGGTTTAGTATCCCTTTAATGACAATAATTGAATAGATAAAATTCCAAATTAAGTCCCTCCTGAACTCAGTTGGTTTAAAAATCGAAAATATTTCTATTTCTCTTGTTAAGTGTATCCAGTCCACGGATCATCCATTACTTGTGGGATATTCTCCTTCCCAACAGGAAGTTGCAAGAGGATCACCCACAGCAGAGCTGCTATATAGCTCCTCCCCTCACTGCCATATCCAGTCATTCTCTT